>NC_086331.1:11067581-11372052 GCF_032445375.1 Bacillus rossius redtenbacheri | reverse complement strand
GTCTCTCTGGGCTCTTTAACTGCAAAAGCCATTTAGTGCAGAATGGTCAGTGTGTAATGCAATAGTTGCTTTTGGTATTAAAGCTGACTCGTTCGCTTCCATCCAGAACTAGGAAAGTACACCACCTAGTACGTTTGCATCTATGTCAAGTATATACTCTCCATCTGATGGGGGTAAGCAATTATGGGGCTAGTACACAATGCCTTGTTAAGGTTGTTAAGGGCAGTATCACATCCAGAAGTCCACAAAAACTGTATCTATTCTTCAAGCAGTCGATGCAATGGTATGTAAATAACTGTGAATCCAGACACAAAGTCCCTATTGTAGGTACAAAGGCCTAAGAAATTCCTTACCTCCTGCTTATTTTTAAGTTGAGCTCACTCCTTAACCGACTGGATCTTCACAGGATATGTTTGCACTCCCACCTTAAATATCATATAACCTAGAAGTGTTACATCATCTTGGAATAAAATCACTTATGGCTTAACTTGAATTGTGCATGGTGGAGCCTATTAAAAACTTTCTAAAGATTTTGTAGATGCTCTTCCGCATCATTTCGCATTACAATAATGTCATCCAGACATACCAGGCATGTTTTCCACATCAAGCCATGCAACTCAAGTTTCATGTTTCTTGTGGTCTAGTTCTAATATTGTTATTATTGTCTTGATATTTGTGTTCCTGGATGCATTTCGCGCCGATTATATCTCCAGGGCATGAACCAGGCATCGAAACTCTTCTTGTGGTGGGACAAACGAAGTGTTTACTGGACCTCTGGATCCACTGGTCCATCTACAAATGCACTAGTAGCTAGCTGCTGTCATAGCTCTGCAAGGGCTTCCAAGGTGCACAAGCCTCTTGATGCCAGCCACGAATTCCTGAAGTGTTTCTGAGGATCGATGTTAACGAGGTTTTAAAGCAGTCCTGTACACCTCGCCCAAGGGGCAGTCATCATACCTCAGTTTAAGAGCTCCTACTTATAGAATAGTCCTTATGGACCGGAAATCGTATGGTGTGCAGAATTTTGAGGAAATATCCGCGCAGGGCCAAGACCCTCACTCCAATCATTCACTTACGCAGCTGCCTCGAACTTTCACTTATAAACTGCCCACGAAGATTGGCTGTCGAAGGTGCGTGGCTTGAATTTTCGGTGGCCAATGGTTAGTGCCTTATACCTTGACTTCTCCAACCACACTCTTCCAGTTTGCATCGGCTGTAGCTTCTTTAATCATCCAACGACACTACTCGCTTACAGCTTCTACCTGCAGTTCATTTGCCTGTTCAAGCTGAATTAGCTGTTGCCCTTGTCTGGCCAGTTGTTCTCGTTGTGTGAGATACTGTTTCAAACAATGCACTTTGCCTTCAAACTGAATGATGGTTTAGTCTATTTTCTTTTTCATTACTTGCTGAGCAGCCACTTGTTCACTTGGCAAGTCTTCTTGCGCAGCCACAAGCTCGTTTCGCATATCATCTTGTGCCTTTTGCATTTTGTCAGTTTCACTCTTCATGGTATTATTCACCTCTTCTTGTCTGGTCTTTATTTAATTATTTATTACTTTTTGACAATTATCAATTTTATTCTTCGTGTCCTTCTTGTTACTCTATGTTTATTCCTGACTACTCCTCAGTTCCTTAATTTCATACTTCAGTTTCTCTTGGCGATCCTTAATTTCAACCAAGAAAGTCATTATGTACCTATGTTCGCCGGCCGCCATCTTCCTTGTCAACATGAACTGACATTTACATCTATTACACTTAAAACTTACTGCAGTTCCTAACACTAACTTTACTATAAAATAGCTAAATTACATTTTTTATGATTCTTTAAATATTTTAATTTTTTTTAAATTCTAATCAAACATATCCTAAAACTATTAATAAGGGCTATCCCACTTCTGACATTAAATATGCGTGGGGTAAATAGGTCCCGAAGGATAGCCCAATTAAATAAATAATATTTTATATACTAACCAATAACTACATTATTTCCTAAACTGCAACAATCTAAATATCTGTCCTCAAATTAATCACGCCTACGTAAGTCCACTTTTTACCCTTCCCACTGGAGCTCGGCTAGACAGTGGCTCTTTCTGCTGTTCGTCTCTTACTGCGCACCTCAGTCTGAATACACTGCTTTGCACTACTCACTCATCCGCCGCACACACAACATCGTCGATGCTTAAATCCCCGATGCTCCGATCTTTACACACGAAGCCTGCCGCTGTCGCCCGCTATCGCTCGCCAAGGGGTCGCTCCTCCTTTCCACTTCACTAGCCTCCTAGGTCATCCTTCCCGTTTATATACCTCCAATCCCCGCCCTGGAAAAGTCTGGCAGCCCTATGGAGTGTCTCGTCATCAGAATCCTCGACTTCGACTTAACACTCGAAGCTGCGTGAACAATGGCGTCCTATTTACGCCACTTCACTAGCCTCCTAGGTCATCCTTCCCGTTTATGTACCTCCCATCCCCGCCCTGGAAAAGTCTGGCAGCCCTATGGAGTGTCTCGTCATCAGAATCCTCGACTTAACACTCGAAGCTGCGTGAACAATGGCGTCCTATTTACGCCACTTCACACCGACGGATCTCTGAGAATGTGCCGACCTTCGAGAAGGATGGGGAGAGAGAGAGATGTGCCGCTGCTAATAGAGGGACGAACGCTACCTGCATCACGCCCCTCCATCAGGCTGGCACACGGGCTGGCTGCGAGCTTCGTCGCTAGCGCCTTCTGAGAATTTGATCTTTCAATTTATGTGTACAGCTGTATTGTGAGTGAAAATGCGTGCTTTAATGAAGGTATTGTAACCTTTATCTTAACCTCTTGAATTCTGTCTAACATGAGATGTTAAGTGTTCTTGTAAAGTAAATTTGCTGGATAACTTTAGCTTTCAGAGTAAGAGACGAAACTTATATCTTCGAAAAAAAATGAATTTTAGGGATTGTTTTAATCTGTAATATCACTTCGACTATGTGTAAACGAATGTTTCCGTGTCTTTTATTCTGCTAGTAATTTTATTTAACTATGTGAATTGTTTCAACAATATGGATTTTTTAAACATACATAATAATAGAATAGCTAAAATATGTACAATTAAGATAAAAATAAAAAAAACACTACTGAATTCTGTTTCCTTTCATCAGCGTGTTCAAAAATACCACTGAAAATCGGAGTGCTTGGAAAATTGGCTTTACTATCACAACTAAACATAAAGTATTGTGTTACCTTTCGGACATCACTATGTCTGCCTCTGTTATTATCAAATTGTAACGGAAGTGCGTCTGTCTGTTTCTTTGTTTGAGTATCACACAAAAACTACCAAACCTATTTTGATGCAACATTTTGTGTTTAAAAGCTTATGATTACAATTAAAAACTGGTATATATTTTATCTCGCTACGATGTTGGGAGACGAAGATATAACAATAAAACCACTTTTTCCACAACCAAGTGCAACCAATATAAGGTGAGTGGCCATTGCACTAGTTGACACGCGGGGGAAACTCGCCACCCGTCGGCTGGTTCCTTTTATACCAGCGGAGGTCGCGCTTAGAAGCACACAGAAGCCTCATGTTACAACGCAAGAGTCCCCGACCCGATGGCGCAAGCCTCGTCCATCCCCTGAGGCGATGGCCCCAGAAGTCTCCAGACATCCCGGCACTCTGCGGGGCTCGGGGCTTCGGGCATTTACCAGGCAGTCTTGGAACCTTCCAGAGAGACCGAGCGACGCCTTGCCCGGGGGAAGGTGGTAGGAGGTGACAGGCCCGACCGCGCTCGGTGATTGATGTGGGGGGGAAGGAGGGGGGAAGACCGTGGTTGACAGGCAGCTAATGGCCAGGCGACACGCACCTCTCTCGCTGGGGAGGTGGACGGGAAGGGTTTCGTGGCTTCCCGGAATCCCGTGAGCTGTTCAGCCTGCGACAGGCCTAGAGCCTCGAGCCGCCCAGAACAACACTTACTTTACTATAGCATAGGTATGTATTTTAACCTATACTTATTTTCCTGTAATGTACGACATGTATACAAAAATTCTTTTTAAATGGTTTTAAATAACATATAAATATGTGTACCCATATGGCAAGGGCATTATTTCTCAGGGATATGTGGTATAATTTGTAATAGCATCCTATTATCCACTTTGAAAATTTAAATTCTCACGTATTATTATGTCTACAATATCTTAGGGTTTGACGAAAAATAGGTAAAAATTTAATAAAGCTAGCATAACGACACAGGGTTAAGGGTGTGGAGCGTGGAGCGTGTCATTGACCACCCGAAATCCTGGATTTCACTAACCATTGACTTTTAAAACTCCTCAAAAATGACTTAATACTGGCTAAAATTACTGAACATTCCCCAACATCTTAAAAATCAATAAAATAAACCGAGTATAATTTAACATTCTTAAAATATTCATACAATTTAAAAATTAACATACTTGAATATTTATCTTGCTCATTCATTTATTACCAGTAGCCAACATCTTAAAATTTCGTAAATTTCGGTCAAATAATTCTAAAAAATTCAAACAATATTAAAAATTGCATGTTAATATATATTGACAGATTTGATCGCTTGCGATTCATTTTTTGATCAATGATAACTGTAAAAGAGTAATTTATGCCTATAAACATTATATTTATTTAACTCCTTATCGATGAACATACTACTTATCCTCACTACGAACAAGGATTCCAAACAAGGAAACTACCCGACATTCCACAGACAAATAATAAAATCCTTGCAGCATTTCTAATCACTTGTTGGAGGTTTTAAATGTGAAAAGACAGCAACAAATACCCTTCACATTAGAATAATTATAATACAATAAAAACGGGAACATTGTGCAATGTTACGCAGGCCACGCCCACTCATATCCCCGTCTTTTGCTGCGTCAGTGCTCCTGTTCACACCACCTCCCCTATCGCCTCTACAGACTCCGAGTTATTCATAATTCAACAGTAATCCATTCAGTTATTGATTCCGGAGCCGTTTCTCTTTGTTCCATATTTGTTCCCCGTTGGTAGGCCATTATTAGTTCAGAATTTTTTCTGTTTTGTATTTGTATACAGAATTGATTCCGTCTGTGGAAATATTTATATTTTCAGTGTCAACCTATGTCATTTTTGACAGCCGCTAATCTCGTCTTGTTTTATTGAGTATGAAGAAAGAACATATTTATAAGCAGGTACCTGTCTACTGTACGACAAAAATTCTTCCCAGATTCAATTAAGTACTCCAATTGAAACAAACAATAAAGTCTCATTGGTTTATTGTGTCTTTTTGTGCACGACAGCAATAATTGTGCAACAAATGAATGTAAATTTTTTAAAAAAGTAATAGGCTCAGTTTTGCATTATCGACTAATCAAAACCAGTCAACCTGTACATGGTTATGGTGTTTTACATAAGGTAGTGTGACATTTTGCAGTATAAAACCACTTAGTAAGTCGATTAACTTCAATGAACTTTATTCCGCCTCACTCCCAAGACTAATAAATTTGGTCCAATCAACAGTCTCCGAATTCGTCAATCCTAAGTCTGAGAGACGAGTTTAGGACGTACATACATGCATTGAAAATAACCGGTTTCTCTCGCCAGCCACAAGAGTTTTTGGTTTTATTATTTTTTATTTCGCTAATGGTTCAAGAGACTGGTTTCCAACACACGCGAACTTGAACTTCAAGGACACTGATCACTCACAGTTCCACAAAAAGGCTACGATGTCGAATTGTGAAAAAAGTTGAGAGTAGCACACTGGTTCAGTGTTTCCATACGCGATGCTCTCTGCTAGCAACTAGCCTCTGTCTACTGTAGAGGCCAACGTACCTGGGTGAACAACCCAGTATCACGGCAGCCATGCTTGGGTGACACTTTCACCCAGCGTCGGCAAACTCGTGTGCGATTAGGGCGATGCGTGGTACATGCCGAGTCGCTTGTGGGATGTGGGCAACAAGCCCAACACTGCTACTGGCCATGTGTTGAGACTCCTGCGTCGTCAGTCGGAGCTCCTAGAAGACAACTTTTTTTTTCCTAACCTAACTAAAAAAACTAAGTGTGTTTGGGAAGGGTCCGGGTTAGGGAGGGACCTAGGTGCGTCTCAGGCCGAAGCCTATACGCCTAGTCATGCTGGGATTAGCCATGCAAGGAGAGGGTCGCATGCATCATGTGCTAGGAGGGGATTGGCCAGCCATGGCAGCGATTGGCGCCATGACTAACTCCCCTCACTCTTAAATCTAGACTATAACTAGAGATAGGTTGGGCCCAGGTAAAACCTGCGCAAAAATAAAACAAATCCCGAGGTTGGCCGAAGGTGGAATATTCGGGCGTGTTCGGGCAGGGACAGAACTTGATGTACATCTTGGGCTTCTCCACGCCGGCGCAGACACGGCTGTGCTGAGACCACGCACGGACGTGTCTGCGCAAGCGTGTCGCAAGTCCCTGGCGCGGCTCGTGGCCTGGGTCAAAGTCCTGTCCCGCGGTCTTCAACACTTCTGCTCCCGCCAAAATCCACTCGTGGTTCCTCGAAGTGACACAATCTCACCGGGGAGTTCATGTCTACTTCGAAAATTGGCTTTCTTCCGGCAAGATTTTCTTCAGCCATCAAGGAGTGTTAGAGGGTAGACAGCATTGTCCAGAAGGTGGGTTCTAGTCCACAAAAGCTGAAAACTTTAACCCTCCGAAATTTCAAAACACATTTAAGTTATTTGCCTGAATTATAAGAATTCATAAAATTTGAGAGACACATTATGTTGTTACTTGAACGTATATATGTATACATATTCCAAAATCTGAAAAGCTTCTAAAATGTAAAAAAAAAAATAGTAACAAATAATGTAATTTTATCACCGTACTTGTTTTTAAATTATTTTTAAAAATCCTTAATGTTTTGTTTAAAAATTAGGAAAATGTTTTCATGTTTTAGTCTAGCTACTAAACATTAAGGGACTGGTTAAAAGTTACAATTTCACAGTGTTTAAAAAGTAAAGAATTTAGTCAAGCAAAACATTTTAATACTCTACATACCTCAAAAAGGTTTTATCATCGGCTAGATATTGAAAATTATGGAAACAATCATTTAAATGATTTAGTATTAGGATGTATATTTTTTTCAAAAATTTAAACTTTTGATAATTTTAATTAATGAGAAATAAGGCTTAGAAGGCACAAGCTTGTAACGGGGTGTACTCCAATTGTGTTCCGTTCCCTATTACGAAGGTGTTATAAGAATGTAAAGTCCTAAGTGGTGATTTGCCTCGCCCAGTGTAATACCAGCCCAGTGTAACTTGGGCGGTGGCCCAGCCACCAGACAGCCACAGCTACAGTATGTGTGAGAGACCCTGCAAGCAGTAGTCAATGTGCGGCAGAGACTCAACCACTGGACGTGACGCCGAGAGAAGGGAAATACTCGGCAGGCGAACCAGCACCAGAGTAAAGAAGAGGTCGTCGTGCCAAGGCAGCGAACTGCTAGTGCAGCAGTGAGCTACGCGACGCCGAGTCCAGGGAGCGAGTGCAGGCGTACTCGCTGGGCGGACGACAACGAGTTGGGACATGGCCCGGGTATGTCCTAAGTCATACACGACGGGCGATAACCAGGAACAGAGCGATCAAAACGAGGTAAGCGAGGGGACGAGTCGCGAGTTTGAGACTCGGGCATCGACAGCGAGTGAGGAACCGAGGCAGGCAAGGTACGAGCAGCCGGCATTATCCACTGTCCAAGAGAGAGACGCAGTGGACACGAGAATCGCCAGAGACTACCGAGCCTGAGTAGCGAGTGAGTAGCGCAAGTGG
Organism: Bacillus rossius redtenbacheri; assembly: GCF_032445375.1. Taxonomy (NCBI): domain Eukaryota; kingdom Metazoa; phylum Arthropoda; class Insecta; order Phasmatodea; family Bacillidae; genus Bacillus; species Bacillus rossius. The sequence continues at coordinate 11,364,268 of NC_086331.1, read as the reverse complement.
AATTCGGCATTGAAGACCGGAATACAGCCGACCAGCGAGTCGGCTGGAGACAGCGAGTTGCTGTCTCAGGGTGCACCAGGACCCAAGGAGCCAGGAAGCAGCGAGTGCACAGCAGCGAGTCGGCTGGAGACAGCGAGTTGCTGTCTCAGGGTGCACCAGGACCCAAGGAGCCAGGAAGCAGCGAGTGCACAGCAGCGAGTCGGCTGGAGACAGCGAGTTGCTGTCTCAGGGTGCACCAGGACCCAAGGAGCCAGGAACCAGCGAGTGCACAGCAGCGAGTCGGCTGGAGACAGCGAGTTGCTGTCTCAGGGTGCACCAGGACCCAAGGAGCCAGGAAGCAGCGAGTGCACAGCAGCGAGTCGGCTGGAGACAGCGAGTTGCTGTCTCAGGGTGCACCAGGACCCAAGGAGCCAGGAAGCAGCGAGTGCACAGCAGCGAGTCGGCTGGAGACAACGAGTTGATGTCCCAAGGCGCACGAGGACCTGAAAGAATATATGTTGAGAAAATTTTGAGACAAAACATGCTTTGCTAGAGAACTATAGAGAAGAATGTACAGTAATATAAATATCTCTCTTAACAGTTATGACAAGTAAATGAAATAACTAACTCGTTGTGTTAAGACCGAGCCCAAGTGATTAAACATTACTGTATTACTTTAACAATTGGTAACACTCATGAGTAAGATATATCGTTACAAGCATTGTGAGAGTTTAGGTCTATGGTTAATTTAAATATTTATTTTACACAGAGACCTAGAACATGGTCTTTAAAGCGAAAAAAGGGCCTGTTAATGATGTAAGAATTCGTGGGAAGTTTTGACGGGCCGAGAACACTTTGATGTCACGAGGCGAAAGTCGCTTGGCGGGCATCAGGGTTCACGTGCGGTGACAAGGCCGTATATAGGACAGAATGTTGACGGAGATGGGCACTGGATGAATCGAATGTTGCCGCCGGCGGGACAGCAACTCTGCAAGGCCGCGCAGGCAAAGCTCACACGGCTCCGACTACACCAACACACACTAGACAGCGCAGACCAACAATGTATCTTGAGTTATTCACAGCCCTTTGCCTACTTATGGCATTGTAAATAATAACCAAATATTGTAACTCTACTTAAATATACAGTCCTGATTACAGACTGGACTACGCACATTTAACAAAAATAATGTACATTAGAAAATAAAACAAACACACCCACAGTTGGACACACTTCCGGCGTCTAGGACAAATTCGACAAAAAGGACACACAGTTGGACACACACTCGACAAAAAGGACACACATTTTGAAACACATTCGTCAAAAAGAATGCAGATTCGGATACACATTCGACAAAACGGATACATTTTAGGACACACATTCTACGAAACGGACGTATATTTTGATACACACTCGTCAAAAAGGACCTACTTTGGACACACGTTCAACTAGATAAGAAACGATACCATCAGTAGGGATACGATTTAATAAACGGGATATGATCTCTTCAGTAGGGATACATTCCTATCAAAGGGATGGGATCCCACCAAAGGGATAAGATCTCTTAAGTAGGATACGGCTCCAACAAATGGATACGATCCCATCAGCAGGATACGATCGTTCGCAGGATACGATAGGATACAATCCGATCAGTAGGATACGATTGGCAGGATACGATAAAATAAGGAAGAATCTGATTACATCTGCTACAATTGCATTTTGCTCGAACTGGCTTCGAATGCTGGAACAATCTTACTATTACTCTCAATTTTAAAATATTCATAGCCAAGTTGTTCTGCTTGTCACCAGCAGATGTCAGATCATGTGATCACTCAGAGATTATTTATGTTTAAAAAAAATCTGAACCCACCTACCACAATTTACTTTTTATAAAAATACAAGTATCAAACATTCATAAATCGCTGTAATGTAAAAGCAGTCTCTGTTTTATGTGGAATGTGGGATGCTCTCTCATGGAAAAAAAACGCATGCACAAACGATTTTTTCCCTCAGAAATAAACATAAACACATGATGAACACCAACAGCAGTCTTGCCAGAATAATCAGGAGCACGGAGAAAACCAACACAAGTCTCGCAAAATCCAGCTCAGTGAATGTTACATTTATACGATTCTATATATAGTATTCATATGCATAATACATTCAATAGTATACAAACATACATTTAAATGTATTCACAGAGTTGGATTTTGTGAAACTTTTGCTCGTTTTCTCCGTGTGATCCTTATTGTTTCTGACAAGACTGCTGTTGGTGTTATCTGTGTGTTTTTGGTCATTTCTGAGAAACTAATCGCTGCTATAATTTTTTTTCGATATGAGACATGCAATTATATTCAGAGTTCATTACTCAGTCGATTACTAAGCCTTAAAGTAGCTGAGAAACACTATCAAGGAAGATGATTTCCCTTCCCTTGAGGTCTAACGAAGCTATCCTTCTCTTGCAACCGTAAGAGAGCATCCCGCATCCCACATAAAACAGAGACTGCTTTTACAACACAGAGAATAGTGAATTGTGAATGTTTGACACTTATATTATTATACAAGGTAAATTGTGCTAGGTGGATTCAGATTTTTTGTTTTTGTTTTTGAAGCACGATTGCTCTTTGTCTTCACACGAAGCGACATCTGTCGGTGAAAAGCAAAACTACTTGGACATTGTTTTTTTTCAAAATGGAGAGTAATAATAAGGCCATTTCAGCATTCGATGCCAATAAGAGCAAAATACAATTGTAGCAGATGTAGTCAGATGCTTCAATATATTGCCGTATCCTAATAATCGTATCATACTGATGGGATCGTATCCATTTGATGGAATCTTATCCCTATTTACAGTATCGTTTCCTACTGACGGTATAGTATTCCTTTGATGGGATCTTATCCCTACTGATGGTAACATAACCTATCGAGTTGAAGGTTTGTCAACTGTGTGTTCTTTTTGTCGAGTATGTGTCCAAATGTGAGTCCTTTTTGTCGAATGTGTTTCCTTTTTTTGTTGAATGTGTGTCCAAATGTTTGTTCTTTTTATTGAAAGTGTGTCCAACTATGTGTCCTTTTTGTTGAATGTTGTCCAATGTGTGTCCTTTTGTATTGAATTTGTGTCGTAAATGACAAATATGTGTCCAAACATGTGTCCTTTTGAAGAATATGTGTCCAAAAGTGTGCCTCTTTTTGTCAAATGTGTGTCCTTTTTGACTAATTTGTGTCCAAAAGTGCGTCGTTTTTGTCGAATGTGTGTCAAAATGTGCGTTTTTTTTTATTGAAATAGTGTCTTAGAAGATGAAAGTGCATCAAACTGTGTGTCTTTTTTTAATGTGTGTCCAGTGTATGTCCTTTATGATGAATGTGTGTCCAAATGTGTGTCATTTTGTCGAATGTGTGCCCAAATATGTGTCCTTTATTTCAAATGTGTCTTATATGCCAAAAGTGTGTCCAACTGTGTGTGTCCTTTTTGTCGAAAGTATATTATTTTCGTTAAATGTACATATTCCAGTCTTTAATCAGGACTGAATATTTAAAGGGAGAAAAAAAATATGTTGGTCTTTTAGTAAGCGTAAAGCATTTTTCAGGGATTATTGGTCCCATATTAAGTGTAAAACATGCTTAGTTAATTGGCCTTTATGCTTATAATAGGTTATATCTATACTGTATGTCTAGCAGAACGGAGAATCTAGCCTTGTTTGCTTGAAATAGGTTATGGCTTGTTTGAAATATATAACAATCATCGACGAAAAAAGCATTGTGGCTTGGATTAGCTTGGTATACATGCCTGGCTTTGGACATGTCCTCGCCTCGTGGTGAGGCGACGCCTGGTCCATACTTCTGACAGTGGACGTTTCTTGGTTGAAGGGCGTCCAAAGTATTTAATAAGAAGATCTTGTGGTTTGGAAAAAAAATGACCTATACACCTGACGTATATGACATGTTTGAAAGGTATGTAAAGTATCGATAAAAGGCTTCCATGGTAGGCACAATTATATGGAGTAACGTATTTATTTCATTGGACAGTTGTCTTGTAGTGAGGATGATTAATTATAAAAATATTTTAGAGCCTGATTACTTTTTCTTATCGAGCAAGGATCAAACCAAGGACAGTAATTAATCGATTCAAGTGTTATATTAATAGTCATTTTTTGATGATTTTATGGAATTGTTTTTAATTTTTAGATTATAATACCTAATTTATTTCTTAAGCTGGTAAATTTCTCGATGGCATGCGGTCAAGGGCGTATGTTTTCGAACTCAGAGATCGGAGTTGTTATGATTAGAATCATATCGCATCCAATGTGTTTTGTATATAGAATTAAATTTAATATGACAAAAATGACCATTACAACACTGGTAGGTAATGGAAAATTAAACTAGCATGCATGAGTGATGATGGAGCTTTCTAGGAACAAATAGCAGAAACAAAGATGGCAGCCTCCAGAAGAATAAAAAACAATATGGTAGCTGTGTTTTAATTCAAGATTGTGGCCATCAGCAGATGAACACAAGCTGGCAGTTGTGATGTCATTATCCAAGATAGCGACTTCCAGCAGGTGAAAACAAGATAATGGCTGTGACATCATAATTCAAGATGGCAACCTCTAGCAGACATAAACAAGACAGCGACTGTAATGACATAATCCAAGATGGCAGAAGGTTCTACTTTAACGAAAATTGCCACATTTGGGAGTAGGACACTCGATTCCAAGATGACGAAATTCAAAATGGTAGCTGTGACGTCATCTTAGATGGCCACTGAGGACAAGGTCGAGGTCAATGGTCAAGGTCAAGATGATCCAAGATGGCGGACTTGAGCCCTCCCACCACCTGAGATCCGCTAAGTGTTATATCCATACTGTAGGTCTAGCAGTTCGGAGAACCTCGTCTTGTTTGCTTGAAATAGGCCATGGCTTGTTTGAAATATATAACAAGTATCAACGAATAAGGCCTCGTGGTTTTAATTCGCTTGGTATATATGCCTGACAGTGGACATGAACTGGTCTCGTGGTTCGGAGATTCCTGGTCTATATGCCTGACATTTGACGTTACTTGTTTAAAAGGTATTCCAAGATTTTAAAAAGATCTCGTGGTTCGGAAAAAATTGAAATATGCGGTTGTAATTGTACATGACCTGTTTGAAAATTATGTCAAGTATAGAAAAAAAGGTCTCCATGGTGGACACAGTGATACCAAGTAACTTATTTATTTCATCGGACCGTTATATTGCAAAGAGTAATTTTTCATTGTGATAAAGTTTAATTAAATTAATATTTTGATGCCTAAATTAATTTTTTTTTTGCATCGAGCAAAGATTTAAATGTATCAATTATTATTACATTAATATGTGATTTTAACATTTTTGGAATTTTTTCTAGTATTTTAAGGTTAAAACTTACAGATTTTCAAGATGGTGGCCAATATGTCATCAGCATTTTACTGAATGCTGCAGATTATGAATTTAAGCCTCTATTAGGATTTTTCACTTTATTTAATTGAGTAAATATTTTTTTTGGCAAAAAACTAACTTTTTTTGTATCAGTCAAGGATCGAAACAAGGACTTAAATCGATCGAATCAATCATCATATTAATAGGTGTGTTTTTTTTAGTATTTTTAGAATTTTTCCGAATTTCTAAGTTAATAATCACAGATTTTGAAGATGGTGGCCAAGATGGCCAACAATGTGGCAGTTGTGGCCTTGTTTGACTGTCTGGTAATAAATACTACTGCACTCTAGAGGGTAAAAATCAAACCAATATGATGGCAGTACTCTATAGCAGGTGATGAGTCTGTGTGACACTAGCACCCCTAATATCGAGTGTTGAAAACAATATTGCGACCGCGCCTTGGAGCAGGCTATGTGTGCACTACATGGAACTAATGATCCTACTAGCAAGTATTGAAATCAAAGATGGCTGCCTGGCCTCAAAAATATGATGCTATTATTTCTTCATATTACAAAAATAATTACGAGTCCGAATAATTGTGTTATTGTTTTATATACTATATTTAATTTTCTGTCTGGTAAATGTCTCGATAACCGTGTGGTTTAAGGAATATGATTTTCAACCCAGATGTCAGAGTTGTCATGGTTCGAATCACCTCTCTTCCAATGTATTTTGTATAAATAATTAAATTTGTCGATAAAGGCCACAACAAAACTGGTAGGTAATGGAACATCGACCTTACATACATGAGACAGAGCGATGCTGGCGCTCTCTAGGAACAAAGATGGCAGACATTAGGTCATCAAAGATTGTGACCTCCAGCCAAATAAAAAATCAATATGGTGGCTGTGATGTAATTAAAGATAGCGCCCTTCATCAGACGAACATAATATGGTGGTTGTCATGTCATAATCCAAGCTAACAACCTCCAGCAGATGAAAACAAGATAATGGCTGTGACATCAGAATTCAAAATGGCGACCTCCAATAGTTTAAAACAAGATGGTGACTGTGATGTCATAATTCAAGATGGTGGAATGTTTTACCACAACGAAAAGCTCAATTTATGGGTGTGGGGCGGAATTAAGAATGGCAGCCATGATGTTATCCAAGATGGGTGCCAATGTCAAGGTTTAAGCTGGATTCACAATTGAAAAAATAACAGTAACAGTAACAGTATGTCGTGTGCATAGGATATGAACGCCATGTTTCCTAACCTAACAATTCACAATAGCAGAAAGTTGGTCGTGTGCATGGGAGCGAGGTCGTGCGCATAGGAGTGAAATGAATATATTTTATTTCGGTCGCGTACGCATGGCACAACAGCCATTAGGAGAAGAGCAGGGTGCTTTTTTGGTGGGACTAGAAATATGTTTATATTTATTAACCATATTGTGGTAAGAAAATGTCGAGATAATAAAAGTATCATCGTTATTTTTAAAGTTAATATGTTTATTTACTAACACTGCAAACAGATGTCGCATTGTTCGCGAAATTTCATTGGCTGAAATTAACAGTAAGAATTCAATTGTGAATCGATTTCGCAGTTCGCACAGGTCTATTGCACAGGTCGTGTGCATGGCTTGCTATGCACTCGCTTAATTTTTTTAATTGTGAACCCAGCCTTATTTTATCCAAGATAGCCGCCATGATGTCACAATTAAAGATGGTGGACCGACAATCCAAATCTCACCCATCACACAGGCTAGTACATAATATTATATACTACTCTTGGCTCTTACACAAACTGATTATTTTTTAATTTTCTGCTTTGATGTCAGAAGAAACAAACTTTAAAGGGTTCGGAAGATATTGTAAGAACATACACACATTATAATACTGAAGTTTCTTTTTGGTATGGTGACGGAGTTTCTGTCACTCAGACCATGGTTACCGGACGAGGCTGGCCAAGAGGAGTGAGGGTGGAGTCATAGATAAAAGTGGAGTGCTTTTTCGCTGGGTGAGGTTGCATCGCTGCCATGTCGAAGAGAGGTGTATCGGCATGTATTTCAAATCTAGTTTTCTTTGTTTGGGAAAAATACTTAGTTGCGAGCATAAAAATTTAACGAAAGCAAAAGTTTCAATCAGTAAAAAATGCTAATAAAATGTAATTAGATAATATGAAACATTGTATTATTTTACATTTACTTACATATTGCATGACCAAAAATACAAATATTAATTCAATTTTAAAAGTGAATGATAGCACCTTAGAATTGCAATTTAACACATAGGGTAGTTTGATTTGGAAACTGGTTTGTAGCATGACCTATGTAACATCCCGATTTTCCAGTCAAAAAAAGAGGTCACATTTATGTAGTTACAAATTGACTAGTATAAAAGCCATCGAGAGTTTCAAAATTTTATTTAACTATGTAAGTTAAGAATAAAATTAAACTTAGATATTGTATTGAATGAAAATTAAAGGAAAAGTTACTGATTGGAACAGAATAATGTCGTATAATAGTTAATTTTGTAATAAAGCACGACATCCTTTCACCTCGAGGGATTATATACTGGAAGCCCGGGTCCCAGCCCTGTCCGTAGGCCCACGCACGATTATCATCGCACGAGCAGTGAAACAAGTTGCTACATGTTGTGTCGATCTTAAATCAAGATGGCCCATGATCACACAAATAGTTAAGCAGTTGAATAGTTATTGTTGTAATAATGCACATCATCCTTCCTCCTCGGGGAGTATCTACTGAAACCCCTGTTCAAAGTCCTGGTTGTGTGCTCTCGCACGATTGTCACGCACAAGCAGTGAAACAAATAGCTGCCTGTTGTGTCCATCGTAAAGAGTGATGCCCCATGATAACACGAGAAATTAATCTTAATTAAAGGGAAGGTGAGTGTGTCTCTGAATGCACTTCAAACCAGTCATTAACATTAGCGATGTTTATGCAGCTCACAGGACATAATAGCAAACAATAACAACTATGATAACTGAAAAAACAATATAGTTATGACTTTGTCAAAGAAGATAGTGTTTTTTTACCATAATTCTGAAGTCAATTTTTAACGTAATGCATATTGAGGTTCAAAAGTTGGTTTAGATTCGAGGTTGTTGGCATTTTTTGCATATTTGCAGAAACGATGCCTTCGTGGTTAGTCTCTATAGGACTATTGTCAAGATGGACACTGTCCATGAAGTTTTATTATTTCTGTATCTTAATGATTTTTTAGCACTTTATAGCTGATTTAAAAAAAACATATTTATCGGCCCCCAAGAATGCTCTGAATATCTTAGGGTAAGAGCGCAAATTCCAACTTTTATACCTTGCAGTGGACGTCGCTTATTCAAGATGCCGGGCGCGTGCCATCTCCCTCTCCTCCTTTCTCACTCCTTTTCCCTCTCCAACATCACCTTTTTTTGGCTGTGCAATGACGTCGTCCTTCCCCTCTTCACGCGCATGCGCTTTAGTGGCTTTGTGCCCTGATATACTTATAGGCCTTGGTAGCCTCTCACCGGGGTTTCATTATTATCGTTTTATTTCCTTTTGCAGTTCTTTCTTTGCCTTATTTTAAATTTAGTTTTGTAGTCGCGATATTAGGTGTGTGCCACCATCCGAGAGGCCAAAGTAAGTACTTTAATTTTTCATGTAAAACATGCCAGGTAGTTACTTTGCCTTTCGGGTGCTCTATTCTGTTTATAGTGTTTATCTAATTTCGGACAACAAGCTTGAAAATCACGATTGGTTTTGTGCTTGACAGCCCGACGTAACTTTTCTGCAGTCTTAGTTGGTTTAGCCATGCCGGAAGTGGGGACACAACTTAAATATGATGTGTGGTTTAAATTTAATATTTGAAAGGTTCCACTGCCGTAGTTAATGTATTTGGCTTCAAGTTCTGTATCAGCGGGCCAATCAGTGACTTGTGTAATTAGGCACTTTCCTTGCTAGTTACTGTCTGGGAGCATTGCTGCCCTGTTTTACTGCTCCGCAAACTTCGCTGTATGCAGCATGCTTCCTTGCTATTTGTGAAGGCAGATTCATGTCAGATAATTGGTAAAGAAATGTATTTGTATATTTTTTACCCAGAGCCATTTGTGGTTGTACACAGTGGCATAGCCAGGATTTGTGTATGGGGGGTGTTAAGAAGCATGCCCCCCCCCCCCCCCCCGAACGTATTAAAGTGGGGGGTCCGGGAAAATTAGGATTTTAAGGTGTAAAATAGTGCTATTTTAGCAGTTTTCGGTACTTAAATTTAAATATTGTAATGGTAAAAATTTTATTAATTTTAATATGAAATTTGTTTGAGTGACGAATAAGAAAAATAATTAAAGATTTAAACCCCTAACCCCCCCCCCCCCTTGGCTACGCCATTGGTTGTACAATTTGTGTTAATTCTGTTCCTTGATATTGCAGGTGTTTATTTAGTCTCGCTAAGCCTTAAGTATCTTCTTATACTTTGTTTGAAGAGCTCCAGCTTTGTGTTTAATGTAATTTTCGCATTATTTCAAACAATGTGAATAAGAGATGTCTAAAAGTTACATTGTTTTATAAATACCTATATTTGACCCCCTTTTTTTGTACTTGCCAGTTTTTGTGAACTAGCCTTTCATGATTTATGCTCTGTGTTTGCCCTTTAAATGTGATTAATACTTAGTTTATATCTTAAAATATATTCCTATATGTGTTACATTAAAAGTATTTGATGTGGTTCACAGTGTTTGTAAAAAAAACATTGATTATCCCTGCCTTACATTGTGTACCTGCGTGAGTGTAACTTGTGATTGTATTTTATTCATTTCTATGCTAACACCTTTTCTAGTCTTTTGTTGGTTTTTGGGCTTCATGTCCTTAATAATTTAATGTGTAGTTTCCTGTCACCATTATGGAATAATGGATATGAAGAGCTGTATACTATATGAATAAATATCAGAGTTTTAGTGTAACACTTCTGAAAATATATTCTCGAGACTTGTCTTTTCTCTAGTGTTTTGCAAGACTTCTAATTCACCCCATCCTCATATTGGAATGCGCATTAATTTTTTTCCCTCTGCACTATTTAATATAAATTTCAATTACACATGTGTTGTGCAGCACAGTCAGGATACATCATCGATCTCGAGTCTAAGCAGACCTCTTCAACAACTGCCCCTCTCTTACTAGATGGTGTTTTTCATTGTTTTGCTTTTTGTGTTTCATGAAACATGATCTTCCCGGGGATATCGGGGGTGAATCAGTTCTGCAGAGCCGAGATTGTGAAGTTCTCGAGGAATCTCAAATCCCGATTTCAGCGGCCTAACAAGCATACACTTCATCAAGTCAATTCAGTTTTGTCTTATGCTCAGGTATTGGAGTTCTGTTTAATGAAACAAGAACTGGTTCAAATTATTTTGGATAATGTCTCTCCTATAGTAATTTAACATAGTACAATTCTCTCCCCTCCTGTGAACTTGGCTGATTTACGGAATTGGAGTGGAGAGATAAAAACAGGTTGCTTACTACCTGGAAGTATCAGGAGGACTTTTCCCCTGCAAGGCCTGGTAGCCACATCCTCCCTGAACATTACAAAAACTGGCTGTTAAGTTGCTGGTGACGACCATGGCCTCTAAGCCCGTGCTCCGCACCGCTAGTACCATATCCCGTTTTCGGAGCGCACCCCTAGCCCAGCGGGAATGAGTCAGGCGAGCGCCTCGGGCATGACCCACTTAGACTCAAATAAACTTCAGGGCACGAAACCCCAGGGGCTCGACCCCATAAAACAATTAAGGAATAAGACATTAGGACACAATTATTAATTCACAGGCATTAAACAAGTGCGTCATAGCTACTCCGTGCGAGCACCGCACACATGGAGTAGACAACGAACCTCATTACGAGTCACCACGGCCACTGGCCTTAATTAAAGTGCCCATGACAATGATCGAGTCAGATTAGGAGAAATCCAACTAAAACGCAGTTCACAGTGAGAATATGTTAATAAATTTACAGTCGCCAACTTGATGCCACAATTCGAATAATAAAATACTATAAAACAGTTGTTAAGCCTTAAGCACCAAATTACCAGGTGCTACATTTTAATTGAGCACCTGGAACGTGTTTTTAACTTATAATAGAGCAAATTAAGTTGATATAAGTTTTTGGCGCCGACTCACAAAGGAGGTGAAATTTTTCCTCCCTTGCGAGGCGGCCATGTTCGGCAGTCTCCAACCACTCCGTGTGGGTCAAGACGTGTGTCTGTGAGCAGCTTTCCATTTTGTTCCACCGATCGTTCACTCTGTACTTGATTTAACAACCATGCCTTTTTAATTTATTGCTGCTCACGTAGACTCAACGTGTCTTTCGCGGACCCGGGCTTATCTCGACCGTTTCCTTGGTGATTCCACAGCGCGTCGCGGACCACGCAATTTACAGCACTGGCCGACTACAGCCAACTCGTTTTCGTCAAGATCGCCGCGCATACGCCTGCCGGCTGCAACCTCACATAAGTGTAGAATAGAATTAAGGATCACGTTCATTGAGCCCTCCTAACACAATTAACTTCCAACGCTGGCCATCTCCAGCGAACTAGTAATCATGTCCCTGCAAGACTGCCGCGGCAAATTCATAGTGTTATGATAGTGTCGTGTTTTGTTTTGTAATCAGTGTGTGTTAGTGTAATTGTACAACGGCTCAGACGCCGCATAGCGCATTATCATAGCTTTTGTAGCGGTTCTGCCACCGCATAGTGTATGTGTAGGGAGTACAGCTTACCCATGCGTACCACCGGAGAAGTCCGCGTGGATTAAAAGCCAATTTAATATAAACTGTGTCGTCTACGATTATTCCACACCATTCCGTCCTCCACAAGGCCGAGCCGCCTCACAGCCAAGTAGGGAGTTTCAGGGTAGATTCCCAGCCGCATACCTGGCGAGGCACATGGGGGCAGCGTACCCACGACCCATCACCAACGGCCTAGTGTCCCACTAGCCTGCCCCCCCCCCCCCCCACACACACACAACAGCAGCACCGCGACGCCCATAGCGCTCGTCAGGTACTTCCCGGGCCTTCTACAGAGGCCGGGTGACGCACCGGTAATTATTAACCTTAAATTGGAAACTACTCGGGTTTCCTGCAAGAGTTTGAATTTGTGGCCACGCCCAGTGTAAGCGAGTCTGACACTCAAGTACACGAGACTGAGAGCAGCCTGGACAGTCTGATGCGCTCAACACTCGCCCCCTTTCCAGTAGATGTTCCAACTGCTGTGCCATCGGGGCTGCATTGGTGGAATGTCTTCATCCCTGCATGGACATTTCTTGCAGAAAATGCTTTAAATGCAGACACAGTGGCCATTACAGAGTAAATTGTCTGGGAAACAAGTAACGATTGGGCGCTGGAGTGAACATCACGATCGTAAGTTTTGGAAAGTAGCATGTTACAAGGGGATTTTGGGAAGGAGGATGTTGCCCATTGTCGCCTCAGATTCGCTAATCAGAAGGAAAGGTATGATAATGTATGTGGTCTTCAGAAAATCGCTAGCAGAGAGGTGAATAGCCCACTGCTTACGAAGAGTCACAACAGTGACGTCGACCCAAGTGTCGACCCAGCTCTCACAGCCCGTTATGCCACGCCAATGCCTTCTCCTGCCCTGTGTCGTGGGTGCGTCGAATTGTGCAGTGCGGCTAGGGCAGGGGGGAGGGGGCAAGAGAGATTAATGCACGCCAGGGGAATCAACGGTAAATATGTAAAGACTGGACACTGTGTTACAGCAAGACAAATCATTATAAATATTTATTAACATTATTTTTATTGTAAATATTTAATTCGCTCATTTGAAGTGCTTATGTTTTGTTCTTATCATGTTCACTAGGCGACTACGTCACACCCACCGGGGCACCAAACCAGGGGCCCCCGCGCTGTAAGTACTTCCACAAGGAGCGGTACCACTGGCACGACGTCTGCCCCACGCTGGCAGCTGTCTGGCAAGCCCGCGGGGTGGGCGGGCCCACATCGGGAAATGCCCGCTAGGGGGTAGTGCCATGGCTGGCCACTGTCCCTGGAACCCTAGCCAGGCCTCCACTGTCACACCGGCGCGCCCCGTCAGGACGGACGGGCTCCGCCCACCCTACCCATCAGCGGCCCGCACCGGGTCGTCGGCGAGCCGCACCGGACACCAGGTGGCCCCGGCGACACCGGCAGCACCTGCAGACCGCCTGACGGCAGCGGCAGCGCCCCTGGAGCAGTGCGGTGAGTCGTTCCAATTAGGGCAGTTGGGACCTGGGGCGTGCCAGTTACTCAGGATTCCCGTCAGGATGAATGGACAGCCAGTGCATGCCCTTGTCGAAACGGCCGCCAGCCATACGTATGTGTCAGCTCAGTGCTCGAGCTTACGGGACATTGACTCATGTGCGGAGGAGGTACATTTAGCGACGAAGGGGGCAACAGCTCGTATTGTTGGTCTCACGAACATCACCATCTCCATCAGGGATCATGTCAGCCACACAGCAGCACTAGTCGTAGAGGGGCTACGGGAGACGCTAATCCTAGGACTGCCTTGGCTAGCGCAGGAGGACGCCACTATGGAGGCCAGGGAGGGGTGACTACACGTTGGCCATCACGAGCGGCGCACAGTTTACAGCCTGGGCTATCGGCCACCAGCCGAGCAGGGGACACCTATCACGCTCGCGGACCTGAGAAACGGTGACCCGCGGCTCATGTACAGCTCATAAATAGTGTCCTGTCCCAACAGCCACAGGTGTTTGCAGCCACGGACATGCTCAGCCATACCACAACCACAGAGCACAAAATCCCCACCCGACCTCACCAGCCCTACTTCGTGAAGCCGTACGGGTTTGGACCAACCGAAAGGCATGTCATTCAGACCCAAATCACAGAAATGCTGCGCGATGGAGTCATCGAACCCAGTGAATCGCCATACAACTGCCAGATTGTCATGGCGAACAAAAAAGATGGCTCCATGCGTTTCTGTGTTAATTTCAAACCAGTCAATTCTGTAACCATACCCGCCCCACCACCGCTTATCAACATAACGGACGCTTTGGCAGGGCTGGGCGACGCCCGCATCTTCACGTCCCTGGAGCTCAAGTCCGGGTACTGGCAGGTGCCCGTACGTCCAGAGGACCGCCCGAAGACCGCGTTCACTGCACCTGACGGCCGACGGTTTCAATTCTGTGCCATGATGTTCGGGCTGATGGACGCCCCCGCGACCTTCCAGGCCATGATGGTACGTATGTTAGACGGGTACGCGGGCGAGTTCGCCGCGCGTACTTGGATGACGTCATCATTTGGTCACGGTCGTGGGAGGACCACGCCCGGCACCTCAGGCTGGTCCTTGAGCTGCTGGCCAGACACGGCCTCACGTGCTCCCCCAGAAATGCCACGTGGGCGCGGCTGAGCTGGAGTACTTGGGGCACATAGTGGACGCTGAAGGTTGCCGACCTCTGCCAAAGCACCTAAACCTTATTGAATCAAAACCTGCCCCTCGAACCCGCAAGCAGCTGCAGAAGTTGATGGGCCTTCTCAACTGGCTGTGCTCATTCATTCCTCATTTAGCCAGTATCACAGCCCGATGACGAACTTGCTGTCAAACAAGCTCTGGTTTCAGTGGACCAGTGGGGCGGACGCCGCGCTGGACGCAATAAAACGGCAGTTCCGCGAGTGCCACCAGCTCGCCCGTCTGCGGCCTGACCTTCCCCTGTTCCTTCAGACGGACGCCAGTCAGGAAGGGATGGGGGCCATCCTGTACCAGGTGGGGGACAAAGGCATGCGCCGGGTGGTGGAGTACACCAGCTCCAAGTTCAACCAGCCCGAACGACAGTACCATGTGAACGAGCAGGAGTGCATGGCCGTCGTTTGGGCTATGCGCCGCTACCGCCACCACCTGGAGGGCCGCCGGTTCACGCTGCGGACGGACAGCCAGTGTCTCCGCTGGCTGGACTCCACTCAGGGCCGCAAGTCGAAGTTCACGAGGTGGGCGCTGATGCTCCAGAACTTAGACTTCGCGGTCGAGCACGTCCCTGGACAGGACAACCAGTTCGCCGACGAGCTGTCGCGCCATCCCGACCCACACAACACCTTTCAGGATGACCAGGACTGGGAGGGGCTTTTGCCGCCAGAGGGAGTCGCGCCGCCAATCAATCCAGGGGAGGCTCCCGCAACCTTATTTCACATCCCAAGGGCCCCCGACCATCCCGCCATCTTGCCTGTGGGGACCCTGAGCGACTTAGTGGAGTTCATGAAACAGACCCAGCGGACAGACGACCCCACACAGGCCGAGGTGCGGTCATGTGGGGAGTAGGCTCACCCATACCACAGGTGCATAGACGGGGTGTTGGAGACCCGGGTACCAGGGGACATGGACGCCTGGTGCCTTCATGTACCGCTCGGTG
This sequence comes from Bacillus rossius redtenbacheri, assembly GCF_032445375.1. Classification (NCBI taxonomy): domain Eukaryota; kingdom Metazoa; phylum Arthropoda; class Insecta; order Phasmatodea; family Bacillidae; genus Bacillus; species Bacillus rossius. The sequence goes on along the minus strand of NC_086331.1, from coordinate 11,348,504 downwards.
CCTGTGAGCAGGTCATGGGCTTCCACCACATGCACGAGCTGGCGGGTCACCCGGGTGAACACCAGACACAATTAGACGTCCGTAAGACCTTCCATTGGCCAGGGGTGATGCGGGACGTGCGGGACCTGGTGCGGCGCTGCCAGCAGTGCCAGCAGAGGAAGACGAGGCGGTCTGACGGAGTGGAACAGCAGCGTCCCCGCCGGCCCCACGACCCGTTTCACAACCTGGCCCTGGACATAATGGGGCCCTACCCGTGTATCACCCGGGGAAAGAGGTTCTTGGTCGTCATCACTGACATTTTCACCCAGTGGGTCGAGGCCTTCCCGGTGTCCAACATGCGCGCCGGAACCATAGCCGCCCTGCTGGACCATGAAATTTTCCCGCGGTATGTTTTCGCGCGCGTGCTGTCGACAGACAACGGTTGTAAGTTCAGCGGGAGGTGCTGGCGAGATGACTGTCGCCGATGGGGCCTCGACCACCACACCACCCCCATATACCATCCCCAGACCAACCCCACTGAAAGGAAAAACCAGGAGGTCAAGGCGCAGCTGCGGCTAAGGTTGGGGGACAACCACTCCAAGTGGGACGTCCACCTGCCGAAGCTGCTGTATTGTCTCCGGCGCTGCACCAATGCCGTCAGCGGTCATTCCCCTGCCGAGCACCTGTACGGGAAATACTTGGCGTTGCCCGGGGAGAGCACGGTGGCCGCCGTCGCCATGGGCACGGTGGTGCGCCCCAAAGGTGAGGAGGGGAGGGAGAACGCCAGACAACAACAAGCCCAATTCATGGCGGCCCACACACCCCTGAGTAGTCACCCCCCACCACCGATCCAGCAGGGTCAGCTGGTGTACGTCAGACAGCACCACTTGTGATTTGGGGCACGTAACTTTTGTGCGGGGCTAGCGCCCCGATGGTCGGAGCCGCGGGAGGTCCTGTGGAGGACGGGCCCCTCATCCTATGTGGTCCGGACGCCAAGGGGGCGGCCCACTAAAGTACACCGGGACGACCTGCGCTTAGTCGCGCACGGAGTCAGAGTTTGCCCAACGACCCCCTCTTTACCATCCACCACACTCCAGGAGGCCACAGAGACACCGCGGGAAGGAGCAGAACCCGAACTTGCCACCCGGGGGGACACGCACACAGGCGACCCAGATGGGGGTAGCCATGATCATGCACCTGAATGCACCGAACCCGACCTCCGGGACACCCCGATCAGGTCCCCGGTGCCGCTGGCCACAGTTCCGCACGTCCCCGCGGAGGTAGGGAGTCCGTTGGTCTGGTTTCCTGACGAGGAGGGGGAAGAGGTCTCTGAGGAGGACGTCGAGCCACTGTGGCCGTTGGACCTCAGCCTGGCGGACGCCACGTTCCGGGTGTCTGTGGACGAGCCCGAGTACGGGGAGGAAGAACCGGACAGGAGTGGTAGGCACCCCACGCGCAGACGTCGGGTGCCGGTCAGGACGTGCTGCGCGGACGACAGCGAGCCGGTAGAGTTCACTCCTGTCCCCGCAGTGGAGGCGAGTTGCCCGACCACCCAACCGGACACGAGTGAGCCTACCACACTCTGCCCAGCAGAGACCCACACCAGCACAGTCCCCACCACACGACCACAGAGGGCCCACCGACCCCCGGCCTACCTGGCAGAGTACGAGTGGTCAAGGTCCCCGTCGAGCTACTCCACCTGGGCGCGGCCCGTAGGGGGCGTTCCAGTGGCGCCAACACTCGTGGCCGGACCCATATCATCCCCCCATCCACGTCGTCCATTCCACCACCACGCCACACCCCGACCACACTGACCTCCCCACACACTTGTCACCATATTGAGCTAGGAAAGACACACGTCGCCGCCCATTCCCAGGGGGGTAACAGACACGGGTCAGGGCGTACCCCCTTGTCATTCATCGAGTGGGAGAGGCATGCAGGGCAGAATCATTACATCAACCCACACCCCCACTCCACCGCGTAGTGTAGGGCTCGCAGTGAGGCAAACGTCAGTGAAGTGCTCAGCGTGTGAAGCGAGGCGTTGATGCACATAGCGATCTCAGAGAAGGGGGGGCATTTGACGCCGACCGCCAATGCTCCTCTATGTCGCATAGACCGCTATCCCTCATCAATGTCTCGCAAAGGCCTGTGCACCAAACGCGCTCGTGCGCGCAACAAAGTGTAGTTCGTGCGATGAGGCGAACGCCAGGCAACGAGTGCTACGTCGGTGGAAGGATCCAGTTGGGTGTGGCATTTCCCTTCGCCGAACTACAACAAATGAAATTATGTATATTTTTCCACAGGTTTTTATTATACATTATTTTCATCAATTAATATGTCAGTCCTTTCAAAATCATGTTTCACTGTGCGTCTTGTCCCTAACCTGGCCGGTTCAGTTTCCCGCGAAATTCACACGTTTCCGCGGGATGGCTGGTGGGGGGAACGGAGGTCACGCGTGGCGACACAGCAGTGTCCTTCAGGAGCTCGGATAGGTCGGCAGCCTTCGCGCAACGCGGAACCATCAACTCTTTCTTTCACCGACATGTAGTTTCAATGGTCATAATCTTTTCTTAATCTTTGACATACAGTTCCATGGTCGGCCTCAATTTACCATTTGGTATTTCACTAAAATAAATCAGTGCTCCAAGATGAGTGTTCAGCATATTACGTAAGTACTGTGGGGAGTCTACGAGACGTTACGTCGGCGCTTCATGCAACAACTTAGCTTACCGGCTATTTAGTTTTAGCCCGCACGGGGCAGCCAGAAGGCGACACGTGGCACCAAACGTACTAACGAATCAGTCTCTGGGACACATCTAAGAATCACGTAGAGTCACCGGAGATACGGGCCTACGTGCCATTAGCCCAGTATAATAAGTATTGTGTGATAGTGAAGTGTTTTATTCGTCGAAGTATAATTTGTCATGTTAGAGTTTAATTGTAACCACCGCACGGTATTGTGCCACCCAATGTACTAACGAATCAGTCCCTGGGACACGTCTAGGAATCACGTAGAGTCGCCGGAGATACGGGCCTACGTGCCAATAGCCCAGTATAATAAGTATCGTGTAATAGTGAAGTGTTTTGTTCGTCAAGGAAATACGCCACTCCCGCTGCCTGTTTAAGTTTTTAATTAAATATTAGCGTTGTAAAAGATCTCAGGGGTTTTAACGGGGGTTCGGCCTCGTGGCTGCAGGCAGGAGCGCGTCGTGGTTCGGAACCTACCTGGGCTGTTCAGGCCACCCAGGACACCTTGTAAATGATTGGTAAACAAGTTACAGGACACTGCACTTTATTCAGTATTGATACACTTATTCGTCCCGATACTGGCCGCGTCCGTTGTCGGACCGCTGTGACACGCGTATCTCTGAACGTAACGGCGCGTGCGACCAAGATAGATTGCAAAGTAATATCGACAAGCTGAACCGGTGGATTCTCGTCCCTCTGAAAGGTTTGGCAGATAGTCACGGAACTGGTGTTGCCACAACTTAGGGCCGGTTGCACCATTGAAGATCGCTGGTCGATCCGAGATCATACGAGGTAATGAACCAGGATCGTCACACAAACGGATTGCACCATTCGAGTTCACCTTCTGACAGAGGATTGAGGTGAACCTCTGTTTGAACCACCGAAATTGATGGTTCAGAGCAGTTGGATCCGAGATCTTGTGTATTTCTCGTTGGTTTGTTGTGCTTAGTAGTCGTGTTCACATAGATACTGGTTTGTTTACTATTGATATTTTTATGGGCTACAATAGTTTACAGGAAATTTAGGCCGATATATTTTTAGGTATGCCCGAGGTACGGTACTTGTCATCATAATGTTATCTTCAGGCTCTGAAAGCGAAGATGACGTCGTGGAAAGGTTGTTGGATCTAGGCAGACAAAATGAAATTCCTAGACGAAGAATTTATTTACCACGGTCGAATCCATTTGAAGAGTACGATGATAAAAAGTTTGTTATGAGGTTCCGTTTGTCAAAAGAAACTGATGTTCGTGTTTTGGCGCAAATTGAAGACAACCTGACATTCAACTCTAATAGAAACAGGCCTGTATCACCTATGAATCAGCTCTTGTTGTCTCTGAGGTTTTATGCTACTGGTGCATTTATGGTTGTGTGTGGTGACTTGGTAGGGATCCACAAATCTACTGTCTCAAGAATAATAAAGAGAGTCACCTACAATTTGGCAATGTTGGGTCTTAATGTAATAAAAATGCCCAGCAACGATATTGAAAGAAGATCTGTGATGAGAAGTTTTCATAGCATTGCTGGGTACCCTGGAGTGATTGGTTGCATAGATTGCACAACTGCACACATATTCCAATACAGTCCCCTGGTGGAAATAATGCAGAGCTGTATCGTAACCGTAAGCAGTATTTTTCAATCAATGTTCAAGCAGTATGTGATTCAAACTTATTGTTAACCAATGTTGTTGCACGGTGGCCAGGATTTACCAATGACAGCACCATTTTTAATCAGAGTAGTATTCGTGCTCAGCTTGAGACCGGAGACTTTCCGGAGGGTGTATTACTCGGTGATAATGTCTATGCATGTAACCACTTTTTGCATACACCCTTACTCCAGCCAGCCACTAGAGCTGAACTCAGGTATAATTCGTCTCACAAGGCTACAAGAAACACCATTGAAAGGACGTTTGGTGTTCTTAAAAGGCGTTTCCCATGCTTGGCAATGAAACTGCGTGTGAAACTGGACACAGTACTTCAGGTGATAGTAGCTACAGCAGTGCTTCATAACATTGCAATAGCTTCCAAGGAAGGTGAAGCTCCAGTGGATCCCGATGTCAACCCAGGTGTACAAGCTTATGGTCCTGTTCCGGTGCCCGTGCAAGATAGGCCGCAAAGAATACAAGCGACAGCAGCACGTACGGCATTGATAAACACAGTTTTCAGTGACTAATGTGACTGCAAAGAATGTTACGATTTAACAGTATGTGGATTGGGTAGCTTGGCAGTTAGAAATTTTATAATAGCTTTGATAAACTGTGTCTTGATCATATAACACATATTGTTTACAGTAGAGAATTCTAGTTTAGCACAATTTATAAATTCCTCATATTACCAGTACCCTGTTTTAATAATCAGTGGAAGGACTAAATGACATTAGTACTAATTTTTGGTTTTATTGCTTGCTTTTTCAGCACAATATATGTAGTACTATGCACGCCATGCAATTGTTGTTAGTATCTATTTAGTGTTTAAAATGCAGACTAACTTGACAAATGTACCGATTGTTTGTTATTTATAACTGTAGGTATGTATACTGTATTTGCTGTTCACTTTGTAGGAAAATAATTAAGCATGAAAAAAAATCCATTATGCTCAACATATTTTCTTTTCACAATTTCCATGTTACAGTAGTTAGCAAAGTTGACAAATACTGACAAATAACTTACCTGTACAGCATGTAAATATTTATTTATTATTTTCACTGAACATTATGTTCTGGTAATTAGGATTTGTGTACAAGGAATAAAATGATAAAAAAATTCATAAAAATTTATTTGCACAATGGAAAAAAATTATTTACAAGGTGAGTCATAGCTGTTGTTTCAACAGCTGCAACTCTGCTTCTTTTATTTTGATTTCAATGTATTTTATATGCAACTCCTTTTCAATCAATGCTAACTTTTTTAAATGTAGTTCTTCTGCCATCTCCAGTTTTCGTTTCTGGAAGAAGGCATCTCTGTTTCCCTCCTCAAATAAGTCTTGAGCAGCATCAGATTTTCGTTTTTTGGAGACTTGCGGCGACTTGTTTGGCATAAACACATCAAGTGTCACAGGAGATGCTACTGTGTTGCTTGAAGAATGTGTTTTCGGTATTGCAGTTTGAACATCTTCGTCAGGCCACATCTCATAACATTCTTGAATCTGAAACACAATAATTTGAGTTTCCATTACCTATGTAACCAACCATTCAACCAGGCATATAATTGCTTTTATGTAATTTAGGCTCCTGATGTAGACCCAAAAATTTGACATAGTAAATTATATAATGAGTAACCAACAATATATACAATAATATCAATAATATACAATTTGTAATAGGTACTTCACTTATGTATTTTGTGTATATATATACACACACACACATACATATAGGAACAAAGGGTGAATAACTTTTTTAACCCACTCTTTTTAGTTCACATACCTATCACTTATATATTACCAACACCTACTGCAACCACTTTTCCTCTGTCTTTAAAACTTACTTGTGTATATATACCATTTGGTGCACCTATTTAAATATATTATTCAATTATTGATTTTAAAAGTGATTGACTGTAAGATACATATTTACCTGACATTTCATTATGTACACTTTTTCGCCATACTTTTGTAGGCTCAGTTTGTTTCCAAAAGAATTATATTTTAATATATCAAATAATACTGAGATCAGGGGCATAACAACTAAATTTCCAAAAGGGGGGGGGGGGGGGGCAATATAGCTTTTTATAAAGAATCATCGATCCCCCCTATTGAAGCGGGGGGTCCGGGGGTCCTCCCCCGGTAAAATTTGTATTTCAAGGTGGAAAATGGTGCTATTTAAGCAGTTTTATTATCTAAAAATTGATTACACAGCACTTTATTTGCCCCCGTTTGCCCCCACTTCAAGGTTGCAGAGGGGGGCAAAATACCCTTGCCCCCCCCCCCCCCCTGTTGTTGCACCCCTGACTGAGATGTAACTTTATCACCAACAAGAACCTACACCACTACTGTACATTATTAGTTTTATAATACTTAAATTATATATATAAGTGAAAAGTACTTAAGCATTAGCATACTGGTAGGGTTTCCTTTAAATAATACTTTCCTTTTCCAACAATACAATATGTACAGTACAATTCAATTTCAATCTTTGACTGGGATCAATCAGCTAAGACTGTATTATATATTTTTAAAAAAGTATTTACATAGGCTTTAAAATACATGTGGCATAGCTACACACGTCTCGTATACAAGTGCATACTAATGATATCCAACCAAAACCAATATGGAAAGTGTTACCTGACTTTCAGGGCTTTCATCCAGTTCTACATCGCATACTTCACGGTCATCATCGTTGACAACCTCTGAAACAATAACATTTTAAAAGCAACATATGAATAATTTTACTAATATTTAAAGATTGTCACAAAACAGTGATGGCCTAAGTATACATTTTTTAACATTGATTATTGAGTCCTTTTCTTTTAGTTTAAGCCTTAAAAAATGTGAGTATTCACTATCCAGTAAAAGATTTTGATTCATAGCTACTATTATTTATTTTGCCAATAAAGGTTGCCTATCTGACAAACCTTAACAGTGATAAATTAAATTCACTAATTCTATAGAATTTAAAAAAAATGAAGAAAAAAAGTTAAATAGTTGTACATACACATTTTCAACCTAGTAAATAATATTTACAACTATTTAATAATGAAATGAAATGCAAGAATCTAGAATCAAGAGGTAAGATAAACAAAAATTACCTTTAAGTTTTCTTTATTGCATTACAATTCAGCAACATTCATATTAGGACCAGTAAGATTAACTTACTTATTTAGGCTATTGATTTTTCCTACAACAGAATTGTTGGCATCCATGAACATTTCTTCTCAAGATGTATGAATCACAGTAACATAATAGATGACAAAAGGTGGAGAGGGGAACATTTATATCTCAACAAACAAAAAATTACTATAACAAATTACCATATTTTAATAAGGAACATACCTCATATCGGCCAAATGTTTATGAATATCCTTATCTTGCAGCGATTAAAATATATCTGGATGAAGCTTTTAAACAACAACTATGTTAACATATTAATTACCTACATAAAAATGGTTACAGAAATAAGCAATAAAATAACTTGCCTTCAACTCCATAATGATATTGTGCATCGCTATCCACACTTGATTTCAATGGAGCAAATTGACATTGTATCATGCCTATTACTCGCGATTCAAGTGGAGTTACTTTTGAAACAAAACCACCACCACAAGTTTTCTTTATTTCAACCTGCAAAACAAATATATTTATTGACACATTATACCTACACACATAATATCTTACAGCTATAACAGATAAAAGATCTTTTTTTTTTTTAAATTTATGTAATACTGAAAATTAAATGACAAAATCTTGCAACATTAACCAATGGTATCTTGTGTAGAATGGAGATAATAGGACGATGACATGTAATCAATTATAATCTTAAAATGCCCTCAAAGGCTGTGACTCAATTGGCTAGTGTACTCTGCCGTGCTCTTGTTTTCGCATCCACATCCCTCATGCATCATAACAGAGCAATCTGGCCCTGTGTCAATATACTCAAGGGTGCATGGGTGCATAAGTGTGAGACCAGCAAGTTGTATGCTCGCAACCCTCTATGTTCATTGACACCCACTCTGCATATTCACACCTGTAGAATGTGGTTATTGAAGACAGAAGCACAATACTAATGTATAGGCCTAACTATAACTACAGATGTGAGTTGGTTAATTTTAATGAGTACCTAATAAGCGTAGGTAACTTAACATTTTCTTACCAAAATAATGTTATATGCATACTAATACAGATCTGACTTGTAACAATTCCACCCATAAATAACTGTTTTATATTAAAAAAAAAAAAAAGAGTGCATATTCTTTGCCATCAACTACAAACGTCAGACTAAACTTTTATGTTTAATGTTGTTTTACGCTGTTTGATTACAAATTAAAAGTTGCATCCTCCCATAACTGTCCAATATCTTGTGTTATATATTGGGGAAAAATCTTATTGATAAAACAAAATGGACACAAAGAACAAAATAACTGTACAATAATGTTAAGTAGATGACAATATTTGGAAGCAGAATTATAATATTCATTTAAAAAATTGGTAGATCCATCTCTCTCTAACTAAAATATTATTTTATTGGACATAGGTACATAACTGATACTGGCAGCACAAAATTAAATTGTGATAATTCTTCATAAAACAACGTGCCTACCAGATAAATATTTATGTGGGGGGGGGGGGGCGCCTCTGTTTTATCAATTGTTTATTGATAACTCGTACATTAACTGTATTGTACACAGAAAATATATTACGCTTAAGAACTCACATAAGTATTTGTTGCAATAGGTACCAACCTTGTCTACAGCTGTGGATTTTCTTGCCCATTTTTTTATATTTTCATAGCAAGTTTTTAACTGCTTTGCAGTCCTCTTTACTTCACAACACGAATTAAAATATTATGCCAATTCTTGCCAAGCTTCTTCCTTCCGCTTACAAAACACGCCATCAGTTCTCTTACACTCTAAAATACCCAGTCTTTCTTGCACCAAATCGACAAGGGTGATTTTTTCTTTTTCAGAGAAAAAACTTTTTTTAGGTACTCAAATTTTCTTCTCCATCGTTATGTGTAGCTGCGTGTACCCCAGTCAAATCACAACCGACCACAAGTTTGTAATCAATAAACAAATAGGCTTGTATGTAAATATCACGATGCCAACATTCACAGCAAGATATCAAATATTCTAAAGAAAATTCTCTGTGACTAGACGGAATTCAGTAGCCAATAGAAAACTTTCTTTCATTTTACAATCGATCTTTACCAACCTAACCTTAGATCGTGAGATCGAATGTCTGAACTCGTAAGTTCACTTTGGTGCAACACATATACACTGGATCTCAGATTCGACTTGAGATCACACTGAAACAAAGATCTTACGATCTCGGATCCGAACAGTTATTGGTGCAACCGGCCCTTAGGCTGACATGTAAATACGTAGAGAAGTTCCTATGTTCAGGATTGTTTGCAGTCTAGCCTGCGACGAAATATTAATGTCTCTAAAACTACGTGGACATGCCAGCTGGAGACGTACACGTAAAAGTCTCTTGGAAATGAAAGTTATTTAGTTAAAACATACGTTACAAATTACACGTTTAGAATGATGATAATTAAAAAGCGAAAGTTAGTCAGTAGCATACAACACTCGTTACAAAAAGCCTACGGTAATAACGATTAACTGGCTATGAAGCCGAAAACTGCGTAACACTTTACGCTGTCCTTAAACTGGACACGATATTACGTAGAACATGAGAAAATTCCCTGTCGGGATAAAAATTAATAAGTTACGAGTCGCACGAAATATCGTGCGACTGAGGTGGGGTCGGCGCCGAGCAAGTTAAAGGATTTTAAAAGACTTACACTATTGCTGATATGGAGATGAAGCGCGAAAGTTGATGGCCCGACGTTCGCGGAGCGCCCGACCCCTTCGAGCTCCCGACGGTAACTGAGCGCGAGACCGCCCTGCGGCCTCGCGCCTAACCACGTGGAACGCGGGAAAACCGACCCGGCCAGTTTTGGACTTAAAGACAAGTTACACAATATATGCTTATAAAACAATTAGATATAATTTCCCTTACATGAATCCTCTTTTAAATTGTTATTAATTTAGTTGTTTTAATTTGACAAAATAATTATACAATTAATTAGGCGCATTGCCACAACCGGCCGGGCGCTGACATCGCTTTGGTGTTCGTCGCGGCGCACTTTCACACACTCGGCGGACATCACGCTCGGGCGTGTTCGATGCACTTAGGAGCAAGATTTGTTGTGGCATAACGACCTTTGCGGACCAGAGGGAGCACCGGCGGTTGGCGTCAAATGCCCCCCCCCCCTCCAACGAGGCCGTTATGCTCAACAACACTGCTCCTCACACGCATGGAAGAGGTGCACCGGTTCGACGCACTCAGGTCAGGCAAGGTGGGAACCTGGGCGTGGCATACCTAGGGAATCTGTTTATAATTGAATCAATGGTGGTTCTGGCATGACCCATCTGGGGGGTGTGAATCGTGAGCTCTGGGTGTTTTTATTTGTATGTGATTGCGAGCCTATTAACGGGTCGAAAAATGGGTGTGGGTCCTCCCTTGGCGGAGTTGGAGACGGCCCTGTCATCCCTCGGGATTCCGCCACCATGATCTGACCCAGGAAGTAGTCCCCTAAGTGTGTTGGTACCTGTGGAACACGGTGTGATACTCTGATAGGAAGTAATATTGGTGTTGCCTGTTCCTGTCGCCCTCCCTGGTGTGCCCTAGTCACCCCCTGGACACTTGCATTTCCCTGTTTCTGGATGTTTCTGGTGACGTAATCCTGCAGATGGACCGGAGGTCGTCGTGCCCGCCTGGAAGGGATGGTGTTTTCACTAACATTAATATCTAAAATTGTCTGGCTCTCCCCCTCACCACTGATCCTGTTAACAGCTGTGCGCCCTTTCCCAGAGCTTGTCGAGCCTCCAACTGTCGGTTGCGGTTGTGAGTAGCACGTGCGGGTCATTAACCACCGCCGCCTCTGCGGATACCGCCTCTGCACTGTCTCCCCCTCCCCCTCTGACGTAGGCTCCTAAATGGACATGGTAAACGTGGACTCGCTCAAGCTGACGTCCAGCGGCCACCAGGGCTTGTCGACTTCGTCTTCCACATTGTTCGCGTCCCCATCGTCCGGTTGCCAGACAAGGTGAGTCGTCTCCTCCTCATCCAGAGAGGTCGGGTCTAGGTTGGTCATTGGCAAGATATTGTCTGCCGCAATAGGAAGGATGTTGGGTGGGGGCAGTTGGGGACTGGAGAGTCCATGATGTTTGTGGACTCAGCTGGAGTCCCTGGCGCGGAACTCCCAGCATCTGACACTTGTGTAGGTGCAGTGGAGGTTGCGTGGCCGCCGTGGTGTCCATGCCCGCTAGCCACGTCCGGTTCGGGCGAGCCCGGAGTCGGGTTCGGAGGTGTGTCTGGTGGCCTATCATTCGGGGGTCCCACCCCTGCTGGGGCCGGATTAGGTGAAGTGAACGTTGTGTAGCCGTTTAGGCGTCTGTGTGGGCTAGCTAATTCCGGTTCGGGCGAGCCCGGAGTCGGGCTCGGAGGTGTGTCTGGTGGCCTATCATTCGGGGGTCCCGCCCCTGTTGGGGCCGGGTCGTTTACTGCGAGACGCAGGTCGTCTCGGTGCACTTTGGCTGGTCGCCCGCTGGGGTGCGCACGGTGTATGTAGATGGCCCGGTTCGCCACAGAATTTGGCAGGGCTCAGACCACTTGGGGGCCAGCCCCGCGCAGAAGTTATTCCTTCCAGAAGACAAATGGTGTTGCCGCACATACACCCACTGACCGGGTTCAAGCTGAGTCGGAGGGCGGGTGGACTGCGGTGTCTTTTGAGCCAGGAACTGTGTCTGTTTTACGCGTGCCTGCTCCCTCATGGCAGCAATTTCCTCCCCCAATAGGTCCTCGGTAGCCGCCGCGGCCACCCGACACTCTCCAGGGAGGGCCAGGTTCTGCCCCAGGAGTAGTTCGGCTGGAGAGTGGCCCGTGACTACATTGGTGCGGCGGCGCAGACAATGCAGTAATTTGGGCAGGTGTATGTCCCACTTTGAATGGTCCTCCCCGAGACGGAGGCGGAGCTGAACCTTTATCTCCTGGTTCCTCCGCTCCGTGGGATTCGCCTGAGGGTGGTATGTAGGGGTGGTATGGTGGAAAATTCCCCACCGGCGGCATCCGGCTCGCCAGCGCCCCCCGGTGAACTGGCATTCATTGTCTGTTAGCAGTACCTTCATGAAGCCGAATCGTAGGTAAACCTCCGTTTCTAGGAGGGACAAGATGGTGCCTGACCTGACATTGGAGACTGGGAAGGCTTCGACCCAGCGGGTGAAAAGATCAGTAATGATAATTAAAAATCTTTTCCCACGTGACGTGCGGGGGTACGGTCCCATGATGTCTAAGGCTAGTGTGTGAAAAGGTTCATTTGGTCTGCGGGGCTGCTGCTGCTCTACCCCGTCGGCTCGCCGCGACTTGCGCTGCTGACACAGCTGGCACCTCCGCACGTAGTCGCGGATGTCCCTGGCAACACCGGACCAGTGGAATTCCCGACTTAGCGCCCCTCGCGTTTGCTCCGCGCCCGGGTGGCCGGCCAGGTCGTGATCGTGGTAGAAGTTTAGGACAGCTGAACGGGCAGCCGCGGGTACGTACGCTCTCCAGGTCTCCATGTTCCCTGGTACTCGTGTCAGCAGCTTTCCGTCCACACATCTGTGGTACGGCTGCACCTGTTCCCCACACCTGGCCACCCACCCCCTTACTGACTCGTCGTCGTGCTGCGCCTCCAGCACGACACGATGTAGGGCCGTGAGCATGTCCGGGAGGGACATGTCTGAATCTGTGTTGGAAACGGTGGCGTACAGAACTGCGGGTTCGCCTGTGCCTGGGGTGTGCGCAGGGTGTCCTACGGGCGATAGCAGCTCCTCCCAGCTGCCCTCGTCGTGATTCTCGGTGTTAGGATAGGGGTTTCGTGATAGCTCGTCAGCCAGTTGATTTTCGCGCCCTGGAACGTGTTCGACGTGGAAGTCAAAGCTTTGGAGTGTCAGGGCCCACCGCGTGAATTTCGACTTCCGGCCCTGTACCGAGTCGAGCCACTTGAGACACTGGCTATCAGTACGCAGGGTAAATGGCCTACCCTCCAGGTGGTGTCGGTAGCGCCCTACCGCCCACACGACCGCGAGGCACTCCTGCTCATTGACATGATAGCGACGCACCGCTGGGCTGAACTTGGCGCTCGCGTATCCCACTACGCGCCGTTCCCCCTCCGGACCTACTTGGTACAGCGCAGCCCCCATCCCCTCCTGACTGGCGTCCGTCTGCAGGAACACGTGCTCCTCGGGGCGGAGGCGGGCGAGGGTATAGCACTCCCGGAACAAGCGCTTCATGTCAGCCAGTGCGCGGTCCGCCTCGTCTGTCCACCTGAACCTGTTCTTGGGGGAGAGAAGGGCTGTCATCGGCGCCGTTACAGTGGCGAAGTGGGGGATGAAGTCCCTCAGCCAATTGAGTAGGCCTATGAGTTGCTGTAATTGTTTGCGGGTACATGGTGTGGTCTTAGACTCAATCAGGTCAAGTTGCGCTGGTAGGGGTCGGCATTCGTCCGCGCTCACAATGTGACCCAGGTACTCTAGTTCCGTAGCGCCGACGTGACATTTGTAGGGCGCGCAGGTTAGCCCATGTCTGGCCAGCTGTTCGAGGACCATGGCAAGGTGCTGCGCATGCTCCTCCCACGTCCGCGACCAGACAATCACGTCGTCCAGGTAGGCCGCGGCAAACTTGCCCACGAACCCATCCAGGACGCGGACCATCATGGTCTGGAAGGTCGCGGGGGCGTCCATCAGCCCGAACGGCATGGCGCAGAACAGAATCCTGCGGCCATCGGGAGCGGTGAATGCTGTCTTGAGTCTGTCCTCCGGGCATACTGGGACTTGCCAATATCCTGACTTAAGGTCTAATGAGGTGAAGACGCGGGCGTCCCCCAGTCCTGCCAGAGCATCCGTTATATTAATGAGAGGTGGGGGTGCTGGTATGGTGACGGAATTGATGGGTTTGAAATTGACGCAAAACCTGAGCGAGCCATCCTTTTTCTTCGCCATCACTACTAGACAGTTGTAGGGCGACTCGCTCGGCTCAATTACCCCGTCACTTAACATTTCTGCTATTTGTACCTGAATGGCCTCACGTTCTTTGGGTCCGAAACTGAAAGGTTTTACAAATTTAGGTTCATGAGGACGGGTAGGAATCGTGTGCTGCGTCACTGTGGTGTGGCGTAACATGTCCGCGGCCACGAACACCTGGGGGTGCTGTGCTAGAACCTCGTTGAACCGGTCCACGTGCTCTGCAGGTACCTCATTGCGCAATTCCCCCACAGTGATGGCTGGCGCGGTCACAAGTGGCCTGTCCCTGCCGATGCTGTACACCGTCCTGCGACTCGCACGTCCCACGTGTACCTTACTGTCCCTTACGTCGATGGATGCATCCTCCTGGACGAGCCACGGGAGCCCCAGGAGGAGGTCGTCCCTCAACTCCCGCAGCACCAGGGCGGTGGTCTGACTGCTCATATCTCTTATGGTGATTGTTACCTGAGCGCGCCCAGACGTGAGCGCGCGGGTCCCATGAGTGGCCAGGAGGACGTCCTCCTCCCCCGGCTCCAGCTCCGCCTCGGGTACCAGGTGGGCGGCGATGTAGGAGTGGCTCGCCGCGGTGTCCACCAGGGCGTGGACAGGTCGCCCGTTGACCAGGACCGGCACACGGATCAGGCCCCTCGCATTGTCACCTGCTCGTCCCAGCCGGTTTGGTGTTGCCGTCCGCGCTGACGGGTGCGCTGACGTGTCAGCGTGGTGCGGCGGCGACCCAGGGCGGGGCGGTGACACGTGGTGTGTGGCACCACCGCCTGATGTGACAGGTGGCGGTGGTGCGTGGTCGCGCCCCGCAGGTGGTGCCGGAGTCGCCGAGTGCGCTGATGAGTCAGCGTGGCGCGGCAGCGACCCGGGGCGGGGCGGCGACACGTGGTGTGAGGCACGACCGCCTGATGTGACAGGTGGTGGTGGTGCTCGGTGTCCTACGTGCCGGTTCTGTGAAATCACACGTTCAGGCCGGCGTGCTGTTGCTGTCAGGGGAGTGCGTCCCTGCACCTCGCCCGCCAGTGTAGCACTCCGAAGTGCCGGACCTCTTTATGGCACCACCACCCGCCTGTCTTCTGGTGCTATGTGCTGTTGTCGGGCGGTCCCCTGTTGCCGAGCTCTTGTGGTGAGCGGCTGCGGTAGCGGCTGCACGTCCCGCTCAATTACCTTCGCCAGTTGCACGAAGTCCTCCAGGTCACGTCCTATGGCGCCCCTCAGATGTGGGCGTAGCTCCCACCTCATCAATTCGACCACCAGTCCAAGAGCCTCGATTAGGTTTCCAGTGGTAAGACGGCGATGAAGTCGAACTTTGGCTCGTATGAATGACTCGACGTCCTCGTCGTCACCTTGCGGGGCACACCATAGAGAGCCCTGGCACTGCGCCCTTGCCCGCGCGTCGTCGAACCGGCTTTCCAGCCGAGAGGTGAAGTCGTCCAATGCTATTTCGCCTTCCCCGACCATGTCCTACCAGTCACGGGCGGCTCCTCTGAGCTGGTCACTCACTCGCTCTGTCCACTCGTTGAGTGGAACGCCGTGACGGGCCAAAAGGTCGCGGCAGTGACGGCCGAATGTTCGTGGGTCTTCGTGTTCCTGCCCGGCGAACTCGGGGAGCCTAATTCCGGCACCTGCGCGGGCTGGGCCGGCCATGACCGCTACATGCGTCTGCGCGGTCAGCTTACTCTCACACGCCTGGCACCTAAAGAGTCCGTTATGAAAAACCAGGAATTCCCGCGCGATGGTACAGGTTCGGTGGCGTAGCGTGCCACACTGATAGCAGGTGGCTGACTTGGCAGGCTGTCCGAGGCACTGCTCGGCCCCGCACTCGCCTAGTCGTACGTTCGGTTTCTGCAGCTCCTGTTTTGCGGTCTGGTCACTATCGTCCCCGGGACGTCCTGCGGCGTCTGTTTCCGCGGTGTGCTTTTCCGCCCGTAAGCACGTCTCCCATGGGTCGTCCCTGTTCATGTTGACGTGTGACCTGTCACGCGTTCGCGGCAGACTGTCCGGACGACGGATCAGGACGTCGATGACAGGGCGCGAGCAGGTAGGGAGGACCGCCTCCCCTCACCCCCGAGTCAGTGTCCCATGCTCGCACGCCTCCTGTCTCGCGGAAACCCGGTGATGCGTGCGCGGCTATGCGCGGCTGAGCGCGGCTGTCTCTCGGTGACGTCACTCTGCGCCGAGCAGCTGTCCCGCGGTTGCGGCGCGCCGTTCCTGCGGTACCGAGTCGGAACCGATCGTGGTGAGACGCCGTGTAACCGATCCCGGCTGTTATCGCGTCGCGGCGAAACCGATCTTCTTGTCTCCCATTGCTATCTCGCCGCGCCGTCTCCCGTCGCTATCTCGCGGCGCCGTATCCCGTGACCTGGTGCGCCGGCTTCCGCTGCCGCCTTGGCGTGAGACTGTCGCGTTTGAGTTATGAAAATAAAATTAAAATGTTTTGAAATACAAATGTTCCTTATTGAATAGTCCCGAAATGATATAAAAGTCACAAATCTAAAGGCCACTTGCCAGCCTTAGAACTCACTCGTGCTAGAATAATTTTGATGTACTTTGCAGCGTTCAGAAGTTCGTTTTTTAAAAGCCACACTAGTTGCGCGCCAAATGACGCCACTCCCGCTGCCTGTTTTAATTTTTAATTAAATATTAGCGTTGCAAAAGATCTCAGGGGTTTTAATGGGGGTTCGGCCTCGTGGCTGCAGGCAGGAGCGCGTCGTGGTTCGGAACCTACCTGGGCTGTTCAGGCCACCCAGGACGCCTTGTAAATGATTGGTAAACAAGTTACAGGACACTGCACTTTATTCAGTATTGATACACTTATTCGTCCCGATACTGGCCGTGTCCGTTGTCGGACCTCTGTGACACGCGTATCTCTGAACGTAACGGCGCGCGCGACCAAGATAGATTGCAAAGTAATATCGACAAGCTGAACCGGTGGATTCTCGTCCCTCTGAAAGGTTTGGCAGATAGTCACGGAACTGGTGTTGCCACAACTTAGGCTGACATGTAAATACGTAGAGAAGTTCCTATGTTCAGGATTGTTTGCAGTCTAGCCTGCGACGAAATATTAATGTCTCTAAAATTACGTGGACACGCCAGCTGGAGACGTACACGTAAAAGTCTCTTGGAAATGAAAGTTATTTAGTTAAAACATACGTTACAAATTACACATTTAGAATGATGATAGTTAAAAAGCGAAAGTTAGTCAGTAGCATACAACACTCGTTACAAAAAGCCTACGGTAATAACGATTAACTGGCTATGAAGCCGAAAACTGTGTAACACTATACGCTGTCCTTAAACTGGACACGATATTACATAGAACATGAGAATATTCCCTGTCGGGATAAAAATTAATCAGTTACGAGTCGCACGAAATATCGTGCGACTGAGGTGGGGTCGGCGCCGAGCAAGTTAAAGGATTTTAAAAGACTTACACTATTGCTGATATGGAGATGAAGCGCGAAAGTTGATGGCCCGACGTTCGCGGAGCGCCCGACCCCTTCGAGCTCCCGACGGTAACTGAGCGCGAGACCGCCCTGCGGCCTCGCGCCTAACCACGTGGAATGCGGGAAAACCAACCTGGCCAGTTTTGGACTTAAAGACAAGTTACACAATATATGCTTATAAAACAATTAGACATAATTTACCTTACATGAATCCTCTTTTAATTTGTTATTAATTGAGTTGTTTTAATTTGACAAAATAATTATACAATTAATTAGGCGCATTGCCACACCCGGCCGGGCGCTGACGTCGCTTTGGTGTTCGTCGCGGCGCACTTTCACACAATCGGCGGACATCACGCTCGGGCGTGTTCGATGCACTTAGGAGCAAGATTTGTTGTGGCATAACGACCTTTGCGGACCAGAGGGAGCACCGGCGGTTGGCGTCAGTATAATATGTCATGTTAGTGTTTATTTTGTAAGCGCCGCTTCATGTGCAAGAGTACGTCCTTCATGCACAGTAAAATCGTGAGCCACCACTGAGGAAGTGGGCTGCGCGTGTGACTATTCGATTCGGGACAACCGTTACGGCCAGAACAGGCAGCACTATGTATAGGGCTGTGCCGTAATAATTTCGTCAAGTATCCACCAGTAACTTTGTGTTCTTCTTCAGGCGTCCCGAGTGGCCATAACAGCTCGGGGGGCCCTACTGCGTTAACCCCTACCTCTAGCCACAAGGCCGAACCCTCCCTGAGATCTCGAACCCAAACAAAACTCATGTAAAAATCATAGGAGGTAGCGGGGACGGCATCAACAGTCTTTACCTTAGATAACATCAGATGATGTTGCAAGCCGATTTATCAAACTGTTATTGAATATATGCAATTTCCATCTGTGGGCAACTGGGGACACTACAATTTTCATAGATGTATAGATGATGTAGGGATACAAGGCTCACTTGGACCAGAAGTTTGTTCCGAATGTTGCAGTCCTGGCTGAGACCAAAATGGTGGCCATGAGAGTCCCTCCATAGAGCAGTAGCTTATGGGAAATTAAGATAAATATAATTTAAGTGTAACTTTTGTTAGGTTCACTACATTAAACATTTTTGTTTTGTAAATATATACTGTTAATGTAATGACGCCGCCGTCAGTGCTCCCTCTGAGAGCACAGGCCGTTATGTGTCCTCAACACCTGATAAATGCCGCGCCCCGAACGCGCCCGCGCGCGCAACGTAGTGCAGTGCCCCGAACGGCGTGACGTCAGTCACGGCCTTCTACGTGTGCAAAGCGCCCGGCCGGGTGTGGCACTGCGCAAGGGTATTGTTTCTCAAGCATTTCATAATATAAACAAAAACTAAGAAATCTAAACCATTCAATAATTAATGTTAATTAAATGATCATATGTTAAAAGGGTATAATTCACAAAACTGGCCGAAGTCACCTTCCCGCGCTCCGCAGTTTTCCCGCGGAATTTTCCCCCTCCCTGGCCCCGGCGGCCAGGGAGGTTAGTCAGTCGCCATCCAGCACTCGCCCGGGCCGGCAGCCCACGCACGGGGAGCCTTCAATTTTTGCACCAACGCCATATAACTACAATAGGTAAATATAGTCCAAACGTTTTATATTCAGCTCCCCGGTCGGCCCAAATCGGCCGTTAGCAGTCACGCGCGGTCTTTTAATAACATGTGTATCCCATCAGGGATTTTTATATTTTACGTATGCAATTAGGTGACCCGTCGTGGCACCTGCGCCTCACGCCTTCACGTCCCACCACGGGACATAGTTCTTTGCCCACGCAGGGCAGCACTGCGCCGAACGCGACCAAAACTTTCGGACGAGTATTCACCTGGGACGTGCCACGGCCACGTGTGTGATATCGCTCCAGATTCCACCGTGTCCGTACCCAGCTTAACGTGGCCATCGCCACCCCGCGGACTATCCGCTCATGCATATTCTCCTGTGCGGGACTAATCGCAGTAATTCAGTGTAACGTGTTTTAGTAAGTAACTTATTCTCCTGTGCGGACCAATCGCAGTAATTCAGTGTAACGTGTTTTAATAAGTGGCTTATTCTCCTGTGCGGGACTAATCGCAGTAACTTAGTGTAACGTGTTTTAATAAGCCAATCATTCTCTTGTGCGGACTAACCACAGTAATTTAGTGTCATGTGTTCCCCTAATTAAGTCGTGGGACCGTTCGTCCTCACTCGTCACGCCACGTCCGTATACTCTCGCAGTGACCCTAGCAGGTCCAGGTGCGCGGAGCTTAGGTCGACGGTGAAGCGGCCAGTCACATGAACGTGTGACCTGTAGAGTGTACTCCGCAATAAATCACCAAAGGAACTCGTGTGTTTCATTAATAAGGCGTCCTGGGAGGCCATAACAGCCCGGGGAGTCCTTTGTCGCCGCATCCCTGCCTACCGCCACGAGGCCAGGAACCCCCCCTTGAGATTCAAAATTAACTTACCAGCTTAAATTTATGTAAATTCAGTTTAGGCAACGGGGACGGCATCAGTAACTATATTTCTTTAATTTACTTTACACTTAAATTATGTGATTATTTTCCCTAAAGCATCTAGTTCGTAGAATTATCTACATTTGTAAATAATTTTTTTGGTTGACTAATTTAACAGCATTAATTAATCCATAATAATGTGTTGAAAAAAAATTCATAAATGCATTTTGATTTTGTAGCTGTTACACTGTAAAATGTATGCACCTCTTTAAACATTTTATTTATGAACTTTATATAATTTTAGAAGCATGTAAATATTCCTAATCCCTTCATTACCATGGAAAAAAAAAAAAATCTCAGTTGATGTGTGTAGGTGGTCAGCATTTAACATATGTATTTACAAAGATGAACTGAGGTATTTAACTCTCAGATGTATGCTTATTGGTTTAGAGAGATTAGCTTCATGGGCAGGAAAAAAATGAATCGCACTTTTGATGTGCATGTGGTCAGCATATAACATATGTATTTACATGGGCGTCGCAAGGAAATATTTTGGGGGGGGGGGGAGACTGCAATTGATATAGTTGTTGAGGAATATCCATCCCCTGGGAAAAAAAAGTGTGTGGTATGGGGGTCGCCCCCCGGGAAAATTTGGGGTTTGAAGGTGCAAAAAGGTGGTTTTTAGGCATTTTTCTTTCTTAAATATTCTAATTATAGGTGGTTGCAATATATCATTTATTTTTTATAAAAAATATTTTTAGAGAACAAATTTGTAAAAACACAGTGCTCACATTACCACGATTGGACTAAATGCACCATGTGCAACATATGGGTTATATCACAGAAATCATATTAATAATATAACTACGAAACTAAATATATTATTGGAGGGGATGAAATTGAAGACTTTTATTATTGGGGGGGACGTGTCCCCCCCCCCTTCCCTGGTTGCGACGCCCATGTGTATTTACAAAAGTTAAGAAATTTATTTAATTCACAGTTGAATGCTTCTTTGTGTCACATTAATTATAAGGCAGAATATAAGAAGCAATCAAAAGTTAAGTGTACAGGAGTGCTTTACATCGTCTTCAAACACAGTTTGCTTTAAAAGTGGTCCCCCACACTAGCATTTCTTATGAAGCCAAAAGTACTTTAAAAGTTAAGAAGGACAAAATTAGTTTCTTGTTAAATCAAAAGTATATTTAAGGTTTATAGGATATTGGGACTGAAACCCTTTATGAACACATTTTCGTATAAAATGGCTTTTTTGAGAAAATATTCCACCCATACTGATCATATTTTCTTCCATCTGGATGCTCCAATGTTTGCAATGGTAAGTAACTATTAGCATTTCTTGGAACCCTTGATCTTGAATGAATTAAAAACAAATTGTCCTCTTATCAGGCATTGTAATTTAAATCACATTACGGAACTTAATAAATATTACACAGAGAAGCACATTATTAGAATATCCCAACACAACCAGTATTATATGGCATGCACATATAAACTTAAGATTTTAACATAAATTACTGTTTTGAACATTTTTGAATTATGTTTGAAATTTTCCATGTTTGTTGATAATATGTCTCAACATCATTGAATTCTGGTCTCCTTCGGTTTAACTCGACTATTTTCGTTTCCAGTGGCCATCCATACTAAATTACATTAATCCCAACCGGGCTGACGCTAAAATATTTTAAACTTACTAAATTTAGTGGTAGTTGAAACCTCCCCTAGAGGAAGTGCTAGTGGTCACTAGATTTTTAATACATGTGCATTCTAGACTAGGAGACTCGAACTGCGATCATATCTTTGTTCTTGTTATGCAATCGGTTTTGAAGTTTCTTGTTTTTTAAATTGTAAATGCTGAGTGTACGTTGAATGCGAATTGTTTAGATTCGTAAATCACTATTAACGTAACACGCATTCAGCCAGTAGCACTTGTAGTGAATTAGGATTTTTTTTAAAAATTAATATGTGTTCTTTGGAGGTAGTTTTAAACAATCGCAACAAAAAATTTCCCTTACTAGTGACATGTGACTATCAGTGACATTTTCGTGCCGAAATGTGCGATCGTGTGATTAATAGGAGTAATTCGTGTAAAATGTGAAATAAACATGGCTCAAATGAGTGTTTTGCTGCAAATAACATGTTTTATTATATTTTCTTTGCTGTTCAAATGTATTGGATGTGCGGAAACCGATATTGCTCTTGATGCAAGGGCTCAACTGACGCATCGCCTTGACAGTTTAAACTTATTGCTGTACACGTTCCTGCTAATACTTACAGTATTGACGATATGGTTGTTCAAACATCGTCGGTTGAGGTTCCTGCACGAAACTGGTCTTGCAGTTATATATGGTAAATAATTGGATACTTTGTTATGTAATCTCGTAAGTGGCACTGAGTTAATGTTGCGGCGTAGACCTCTGCAAAAATGATCTGGCCCCGTAGGCCCTGTTCCTAGCCATGTTATAGTGGCTCTATTGCGATGGTTCAGGACCTGTGTACCCTGCTAGGCTATGTACCTATTTGTAAAGCAAATCTAACTAGCATAATGACACTTAGTTTCAATGAAGTTTTTTGTGTATCTTTAAGTTAGTGTAGTTCCTGACATTTCGTGCATGTTTGTTATTTGCTTATAAACTTGGTGCACTAAGCTGATCTGACAGTTTATCCTTTGATGCATTTTCTCTCCAGCTGTAGATTTAGACAATCACAGGAATATGGGGGTTTTGGGTGGAGAACATTTACATGGTTTTATTTTTCTTTCACAAATTTGTTTATTAAGGAAATTCCAGTTTGAGTATCACAAGTACCTATACTTTAATCCTACCTTTCTAATACAAAACATGAAAATGCAGTATTTTCCTTCTAAGACTGACTTTTTTACACTTTCATCCAACTTACACCACCATTTTACTATTTTACTGCTGTTGTCTCATTAATAATATAAACGTCTTATAGACTATGTGTAACTATACTATCACCGAATCACGATATACACTAATAACATTGTGATGCTATGTTAACTCGTTCTAATACTTTCCTACATTTTTTTTACAATACCCACTACAATTTAGTACCGCATCAATCAAGTATACATATCTCATATCTCTTTTCCCTTTAGAGCATTTGTTATATTATTACATATTTAAAGCAAAAAATATGTTGTTATATTATAACAACATATTTAAAGCAAAAAATTAGCCTTATCGTATAATTTTGAGAATCAGTTTATTACATTATTTACAGATTCAGCTTGCTTGCCTTTAACTAATACTTCTGCACCATTCAAAGAAATTCTAAACTACTTTACCTCATATTGATGTATTAAGAGTCCTGTACTACATACCCTAAATTATTTTAATTGCAATAAAGTCACGTTTTATTGAACAGTCCTTTCTCATCACGTATAAGTTGTAATTTCATTTATACCATTCCTGCTTTACACATTCTTTGAAGTAAATTACATTATAATTTAAACACCAGAACACTATGGCTAACATTGTCAACAACTCGTAAAATTATATGCTTTTAATTTTAATACCTTTTAAACATGCTTGTTGCTTTGCTTTGAAAGCACTAGGTAAATGGAACGATTTCTACAATATGACTATTAGTATTCCTATTATGGTATTAACCAATCAAACAATCACATTTTTTCCCTAAAATCTTATTTTCCTTGGCCAACATCCCTGACAGTAATACTGCCCATACTTATTTTCCCACCAAAACAAATATCAGTGATGCATTGTATCGAGATAATAGACAACCCTTACAGCTCTACAAATTTTGGGGTTCCAGTTATTACAACCTAGCGTAGACTAAATTAAAACATAAGGTCATTATGAAGTATACCTTTAGGTACTCATCTAGAAAAATTGCTGGATGGTTAAATGATTGGTTTTACAAATAATGCTTAAGGGGCCCACTTAGTCAGGGGCGTGTCTGTGTCAGTGAGGCGGGATGATAAGTGCGACGCTTGCTACTGTATCTAGCGTGGTGTCGCCTCTAAGCGAAAGGCTCTACTAATGCACAGTCTTTTTGTCATATATGCCAACCATGAAATATGAGCAGTAACCATAACAGATGGTGGAGAAATAAAGATACAGGTGTAATGCAAGGCCCTTGAGTGCTTTTAAAAATCTGAACTGGGCATTTATGTCTAAAAATTATTGTGAAACATGTGTTTTAGCCCTTTTCACTCACCTTAAAAATACATTTTAAAAGTTAAATATGGAAACAGTACTACTCATTTCACCATCAGTACATTCTAAATGCTTTTTGCAAACTTACATCACTTGAATATCTTGAGAATTTTTTTTAAATTGCTTGGTTTCTACTGAAGCTCTGAACACCATATGTGTGCCCGGGTAGGCAGGGGCCTTAAGAGATCCCAAGTTAGTATTTTTTATTCTTTCTGAATCCGTACATGATGACTACAAAAATCAGACAAATGGTGGTTACAAAGGCTGTTAACAATTGTTATGCAAAATCACTGTTTTTACAGCATTCTAGGTACACTTTTAACTACTTTAATCAAATACGAAACTAGAAACATACTAATAGGATGAAACTATTCAACATAAGGCTATTGTTAAATATTAAAATTGAATTTTGCTAAAAACTAAGTTATTCAAAAATTTTGTTTTTAAGGCTTTGTCTCATTGACGGTGAGGTCATTAAAGACACACACGCAGCTAACAACATACAGGGTAATTGAAGAAATAGACCAGGGGTTTCCAAAGTGTGCATCGCATCACCAAGTGTCGCAGTGGCTTTTTTGTATCACTGGCTCAATTGACTGACTGCGTGAATATCGTAACTAGCAATGCAAGAGAGCATAAGCTTACAATGCTTAACAGTACTGTTATGTTAATGTTGTTTATTTATAAAATAGTTGTATTACGTACTAAAGATTGCCAATGCTCAATTAAAATTACAAATT
Organism: Bacillus rossius redtenbacheri; assembly: GCF_032445375.1. Classification (NCBI taxonomy): domain Eukaryota; kingdom Metazoa; phylum Arthropoda; class Insecta; order Phasmatodea; family Bacillidae; genus Bacillus; species Bacillus rossius. The sequence goes on along the minus strand of NC_086331.1, from coordinate 11,323,209 downwards.
TAAATTTTATAAAACAATTTAAATTTAAGTTAGACATTATAGTTTGTGTATTTGGGGGTATGAAAATTGTTTTAACAATATTTGAGACAAACATCATATCGGTTTGTTTTGGAGGCACTGGTTGAAATAATATGTAGATTAAGGGATTCGTGGGTGTAGAAAGTTTATGCAAATATAAAATAAACAATGGTCTATTGTAATGAACTGGTTATAAGGTTGGCTGGACCAAATGTATATCCAATATTATAATTGTTGTTACATCCTCGAACATTTTAATCATGGCTTTGTTTCTCTTGAATTTGTTTTGATATCTATGGCAAGAAATTAAATGTCCTGTAGATGCCTTAATTTTTAAAAGTGAGAATTGTTTTAAAATTTTTTTCTTCAACAGGTTGATTTCAGTCTTTTGTTTTATGTGAAGAACTCTTATTTGTAATTTTAATTGTGGTGTTTTATTTAGCATTTCCTCAAATTACAATAACACGTGACGTGATTAAGTGCAAGTATGCAAATTTTACTATTTTGTTAGTTTTAAATCAACTAATTACATAATAAACCTTCAAGACATAAGAGGCTTGGCATAACATTTTTGCAACTAATTGAATGTGATTGGTAAATTTAAAATTAATATTGATCTCTAAGAATTATATTGTACAGACCAGTGAAACAGCATTTTCAATAATTTCTATGTTATCAGCATTTACCAAGTTATTTTTATTTCTAAATTTAATCTAATATAATAAAAAAGTTATGTGGTTTTCAGGACAAGTTTGTTTGTAAAGCAATTTTTATTCTGAACAATGGCTATAATAGTTTCTCGTGAATGGGTCCTGTGGTTTCTCCTTTTAGTTCAATTGATGTGGCATCTGCAAATAGAATACGCTTACTTTTGTCAGTTTGCAGAGTTATGTCATTGATATGTATTTAGAACAGTAGTGGGGCCAAAAGTGTTGCCCTGTGGTACCCCATTTTTGATAGTTGGCCAGTCTTAGTACTTCTTGTCGTTGGCAGAGTTTATTTATACCCTCTGCCTTCTTTCCTTGGGATAAAGAGAATTGTATGATAACTACATTGAAGGCTCTGGATAAGTCACAGAAAATAACATATTCGACCAAGTAAAGCGAGGTCTCTAAATCAACTTGAGAGATACTGCATGTATGTATTTATTTGACTGTCCGCCAATAACTTTTGAACCATTAATTGGATCTTCGTAAAATTTGGTAGACAGGTATGTAGGTAGGGGCCAATAGAATTTTTAAGTTTGTATATGAGCTATATTGGTCGAAAGTTAATGGATATATTGCGGACCCGGGGGGGGGGGGGGGGGAGAGAATTTTAATTGAGTTAATCAGATCAAGTGGGGTATGCAATGAAAGTTCTTTGTATATTTCAGAACTATATATGGGGTATCATTTAAAAGGTTTTATGTTATAGGGTTAAAAAGGCTATTTTTATACATATTTATTTTGAAAACTTCTAATGAAAATAAAAATAAAAAGGTTCTTTGTATTACAATATCCACAACTAGGTGTCACTAGAGAAATGTGTCAAATGCTGAAGTGCGCTGACGAAAACACACGCCGAAGTTGCGTTAACTTTGAAAATTTTGCACAATTATGTACATTTTGTATTATTTTGTGAGCTGTTTGTTGCTTGCTATGTAAATATTACTTTTGGGTTAAAATTTAAGTACTTAGTCAAATAGAAATCAGGTTATAAGGTATCCCTTTAAAAGGTTTATGCTTCAAATAGTTCGGAAAAATCACATATGACGGATGGTTTCATTGAAAAACATAGCAGGAGTTCTGATAATAAGTATGTACTATCTTTGGTCAGAAGTTACTGACACTAAAAGAAAAGAGGGACATCATGATATCTCAGTTCAGGGCGAACTACTAGTGATATGTAATATTTCAAACTGAAATTATGAAGTCATTTATAGTAGCCTAGCTAATGTTATATTATTTTGAAAACTGTACGGATGGTAGCTTAATATTGGGTTCTGAGTAAAGAATGAAATAAGACATTTATACAGTACCCGTCAGTAGTTTAATACCATTATGAATTTTGTACAAAACGTGTCATGACTTTAGTGAAACATTTTTTTGCCATTGTAGCCATCAGCACACGTTTTTATAAATTTAAATTATTTAAATTGGTTTATTAGTATGCACGTGATAAAATTATACAAATTTTAGAAAAGTATAATTTTGGCACGTAAAAAAATCTAAACACAATTTTTCGGGTATCTAATTATTCAGTTTCTTTAAAATTACCTCTAGTATGTATTTAAGAAAAATTAAAACAAGGAAGAAAATAGATTTGTATCCTGGTTTTTTAAAAGTTTTAAAATTAACATTTTACAAAATAAAATCAATTTAAAATTCACCAAAATGAAATATGCAATCAAACTGTAATAGCATTGTTGGTGATGTTATACAAGAAAAGGTACGAGAAATGAGAGAAGTGATGGAGATGGTAGAGAGTAATGGTGAGAAACAGTAAGCCTTAAAGGAGCTTGTCAAGTCAGTCGATATATATATATACTATCGGCACACACACACACACACACAGACACAGATATATATGTATATACACACATATATATATATATATATAAATTTTGGCAAATTTAAGGCAAATTTTTTTAAAATGTTAATTTCAAAATTATTTTTAAAAAGCTGTATGCCTGTGAATTTTCTTTTTTGTTCAATTTTTTTTTAAATTTATACTAGGGGTAATTAAAAATAGATACCACAAAAAATAATTTTGTGTAAATTTTTTTCCACATAATGAAATTTACAGAAATTGAACTTATTTAAGTTTATAAAAGTATATGTTGATGGCTACAATTTTGGAAATGTTTTACAAAAGATTGCACCAAATGTTAAGAACAGGAACATATTAGTGCAAAAAATTTTTAGTTACTATGGGAAATATCAAATATATACTTCCTTGCTTATATTTCTCTGCATTTATGGGGTTACCTTTGTCTACTTTTATCTAGTCAAACCATTTAATATCTAGGTCTATGCTTACCTTTAATGTAATAAATGCAGTAAACTACAGAACTGCACAAAAAAAGTATACAAAATTTAAGAAACAACGCAAGAAAACAATCACAATGATTGCTAGCATGGCTTATGCATACATTGTTAGAAAAGTTATATGATGCACGATGGATTTGTTTAATATTTAAATAATTTGTTCAGTATCATGGCGATGAGTAAGTAAATTTAGTATAAAATGCACTTTTATGAATTTAGCAATAAATCTTTTTAAAATAATTTTGCATGAAATAAACTTTAAACAACACATATTTTGTAATAAATAGTAGAACTAATTCTTTTATAAATCCCATAATATCTTTAACCGGACCGAGTCTCACAAACATGTTTTCTGCAATATTCTGGCATGTGCAGAAGTTGCTAATATTAAGCTTCACATCTATATTCAGACAAGAATATGGCAAAAAGGTTACGATAACCAAACAAACAAGCAGAAAATGAAATCATTTACTTGTAATAAACTGTTTGTAATATCTCAATGCCCTGCAGAAACATAACAATGTCTTAATCGTAAATGCTGGAATAAATTATTTTGTTGGTTGATACCATCTTTGGTAAAAACCCCTATCTGGGAAAATTACTCACATTTAAAAAGAGGAGATACAGTATTATGGTGGGCAGCCATCCATGAGTATGTGTTAGGCAGCACGTGAGATACATGTCAATTGCAACAGAAATGTGGTGGTGGAGTTGATCACTTTTTTGGATCACTCTTGTACCACGACTCTAATAGTCACATGAGCCATTTCCTCAATTGTAAGAAGACATTCTCTTCAGTATTCTTCATAGTATGTGGCAGCAACATGATTGTGCACCTGTATACTTTGCAAGGAATGAACAAAGGCACTGGTCGGATAATTTTCTGCTTCCTGTATTGGTGCAGAAGGTTCTGTGCCACCGATACTGCAGACGTTTTTGTGTGGGGCCATTGAGCCATTGTGTATATTCGTAAGTTGACTCGCAGGATCTTATCTTTCAGGGGCTATGTGCTACTGCTTTACAGCATTCAAGCAATTTCTACTGTATTGAAACTCATGCATCAGTGTCAAGGTGATGCAATGCTTACAGTTTTTTCAGTGGTCGTACTTTGAACAGTTTTGTCAAACAGTGAGAATAGCTTATTGCCGAACAGCATTGTGTCTGTGTTGTTGATTATGATGATGATGATGAAGCGAGTTAAGTTTTTTTTCAGGTCATGTTTATTGTCATATTTTCTTCAAAAATAGGTGGATTTACAAGTTTTTTTTTTAAAGTATTGTTATCAAGCAAGGAGATAATAAAATTAAATATTTTCAAACTTTTTACAAACTTAGAACATACAATTTTTTTGAGCGGGCATGAAGTGTCGGATCATGATAACTGTCCAAAGCTATGTAGGCAAATGGTGATAAAATTTGTATATATGTAATTTTTCTTAGTGTGTATATATAGTACAACACAAGTTTTATATACTCAAAATCTTCACCAGAAAAAAAAAACTTTATTTGATCAACTCCTGCCTGGTCAAAAGCTATTTATCAAATAATCTAAAAAGTGCATTCTAATATACACTTGAAGTGAAAAACTAAAGAAAACTATGCTGAATACAATTAACAAAAAGACCTTGCTGTTAGGCAACGACAGGAAATTATAGCCTTACAAGATTCATTGATAATGTTTTATTTTCGACAAAGGAAGTTCAAATTAGTCTTTTGCAGACAAAATATTATATGTGAGAACTGTTGGAAAAAATGTACCTGGTAGCACATGTAGCAGTCAGTAAGAACTAGCAACAGCAGCAATACACTAATGCAACCTAAGCACACACAAAAGCCCACTCATCCAAGCATTAGCCTAAACAAAGACATTTACAATGGTAAAATCTTTTAAGAAAAATACCACATAAAATCAAAACTGTTCAGCTGTTAGTGAAAATTCAAGGTTCAAATTGGAGTATGCAACAACTCTTCACTGAAACTATATAAAAAAAATTATAGCTTAAAGCATTTTTGTAACTAGGTTTAACTAACAAAGTCTCAGTTGACAACTTTGAATAACATATTCACCTGCTGGATGTTTACTAAATAAATTTTGAAGGAGATTAAATGAGTAATAAATATTAGGACATACCACAAACTACTTCTCCACAAAAAAAAATTGTAGAAAATTCTCATTAAACACAACAGCGGGTATTTTTCTCAGTTGCCATGATCATGGCTTCAATTCCAACATCCCGGCATCACTCAAATTTTCGAACAACTAATTGGATGAATGAATTGTGTCATTGGGTCATCAGAGATGAGAAGGTGTGATGAGATAAGAATGTAGCAATGACGGAATGAACTAGGAGTGATTACCCCGAGAAAACTGTCTGTCTGCAACGTCCATCAAGTGTACAACTTGTGAGAAATCGCTCTTGGTGGTAGGCTCAAACACCCAAGTGATTCGGAGTCTACTGTAATCTCAGGGGTCCCATTGATTTATTTTATTTATTATTTATTAATGTTGTAACATGCCCACCAACAGCCGAAGGCTTTAGCGGTGTGCACGGCACATATATAAAGGACAACATATAAACAATACAAACAAAATACAAACAAACAAATAAAGTTTAAATTATAACTATTAAAATAAACATCAAAATATAAAACGCATAAAAAGAAATACAAAACATAGACATTATAATGAAATTACTCATTACCGACATTGTAATAAATTTGATAAGAAAATAACAGCTACACTTTTACAGATTAAGATTATCAGCCTCTGTGTGTAACCCTGTGATGTAAAACTCTGTCGAACAAACCTAACAACACCTAATCTCTATTCACTAGTGCACATACAGTGGGTTGCTCCTCAAGCCGGCTGTCTTTTTCTCCACGCAATATGTAATCCGGCATTTGCGTTTGTTTGGGGGATTCTGACCTTTGAAATCCAATAAAAAATGAAATAAATAGCTTGAAAATTGACTGACCATATTTTTGCTAGCTAACCATGATCGATCATAGGTTTTTTTTTGTCGCTACCCTTAATTCATATGCCCCGTATGTTAAAGAATAATTTAATTAAAATTTTACCAATTGAAAAACTGCATTCATGGTTTAGAACATCTTGGGTAACACTATTCATTTTGCCACCTGCCTAGACGGCAAAACCATGCACGCTACATCGCAGTACAAAAGTTTCTTTGTTCTACACTCGCCCCTTTCTTCCCTTTGCAGTAAATATGACCAGCTGCTGACAGTCTCTCTAAACTGGCTCACAGATCACTAATTCACACACACAAAACTACCCGAGTTGCAGATAACCATGCCAAACACTCTCAAAATTCATTGCTACACTCAGGAAGTGGTCAAGCATATTTTTTTTTACACTTGAGGTTTTTATTGTTCTATTGCGGTGTGATTTTATTCTTAAGATTTCGATCTATTGAAACAAATTGTTATCTTCATAAAATATTCTTGAACTTTACTTCAAGAAATCAAGGAAAATAAACTTTGCATGCACATAGCTAAATTGTATGCATTACTCTGTGATGAAGATGAGATGTTTTCGTGATAGAGACACGTCACTAACTGAATTATTTTAATTTATGATAGTAAAACTTTGTGTACTGTAGCAAATGAGCTACAGAGAATGGATTATGTGCTGGCCACTTGCTAACAGTTGGGCGTTATTCTTTTTTATGCTTCTTCTTTTGGTCACCACTTAGTCGTCTTAGCCCTTGTATAGGATTTATTTATTTGGGAGATGTATGTCTATTCAAATAAGTATATATTTAAACATGACTTTGATCACAGTTTCTCTTAAAAGCCTCTGAAAATGTTTCCACTGTTTTCCTCATCACCACTTCCTTCGATAGGTCTTGAATCAAGCATGTTCGGGACCACGGTGCATATGCTTAGAGTAGGTGATTGCTTTTTGTTTGGAAGGCATGTGGCTAGTGAAATAAATTATATAAAAAATTACTTATTTCATTGCAACAGGCTATTTGAATAGACTTTGCGCTGACTGCTCGCTACAAGTTTGGCACTAATCTGTTGTGTTTATGCTTCCTTTTGCTATGAAAGATATGATTGTATCTATATAGAATGTTCCAGAACTAAATGTGAAACCAAGAACAGTTGATAAACCAGTTAATTATGGTTTTAAATAAAAAAATATATTAAAAGTGTTTTAATGTTTGAAAATCCCTACCCTGCACTAAATTATTTGATACTAGGACTGCAAATTTTTGTTACCCCATCATGAATAACCCTACTATTGATAAAAATTCAAAATAAAATCAAACATGCTATACTTTTAAGGGGAAAAAGTATTTGCATGACTTAAGCAGCAAATATTTTTAATGTGGTAATTTTGACTATTTATACCAAAAATATTTACTTTGTTAACATACCTATTCTCCGTTCACTCTTAGCTGAGTTCTGAAATAAACAAACACCGCCGTATCACTGCGCCGCGTCAGCAAGTGATAGGCTGAATTCTTCTGGCACGCCAAGCACTAGTTGCAACACACACACTTCAGTACAGTCGGTGCTAATAAAATAACGGAGACGTAATATAACAGGAAGCACCGTAGCACTTTGTTCAGCGTAGGGGGATCATTTGCGAAGAAAAAACTATGCACTTTACGCCTAATAACCGTCTTCACAAAATCATCACAAGTTTTTATAACAGGATACTCAAGTTTCCTTTTCTTCCCGGAAGATGTTAATGTCCCGGTGTCCTGTAATTCTTTCCTTGCACGAAGCACACTGCTCTTCGAAACACGCCTAAATTCCGCAGTTAAACTCGTGATATCGTTCACACGACAATCCGGATATTTGTCTGAAAATGTTTTAAAAACATTCAACACAATAGTTTTCTTTGCACTTTTCAAAGGCTTTCTCGTTCTGTGTTTTACAAAACTCGGTCCGACGTCAGCCATAACAAACCGTGCGCTCGCGAATCCGAAATGCAACTGTTGCGCCGGGCATCAACTGTACACTGTACAGTACCTTTTGTCTATGCCACCGTACACACGGCGTCTGCTAACATAATTGTAAGTACATACTTGCTGACACATTAAACTGTATTGGAAATTAATGATGAATCGCTATAATGCTATATATCAACAATTGTTATAAAAAAGACAGTGTAAAAATACTTACAAATGGTACGTAACCAAGGGACTATTTCTTGCGCACGAATAATGTGCGCGGAGGCCGGCAGCCAATGAAAATGTTTGTTTACAAGAGGCTTTGTTTATTCCAAAACTCAGGTAAGAGTGAACGGAGAATAGTTATTTACTGAAATGAGCCATCTTTTTAAATAACTTGCAAAGTTAGCCTCCAAATGTTTGGGGGGGGGGGGGATGTTACAAATGTACAAATATAATAAAGAAATAGTCAAAGTTACTGGATTAAAAAGTTTTGCCACCTAAAGTAGATTGTTTTTATTTAGAATTGTTATCAATAGTAAGGTTATTCGTGATTGTATAACAAAAATTTGTGGTCACAGTATGTAATAATTTGGTGCAGGATGGAGATTTCAAAACTTAAAAAAAATATAACTCAAAAATGACACTTTTAAAATTTTTTTAAAAAAATTTGGCATTGTTAATAATTGGCTTATTAACTATTTGTGACTTGATGTTGAGTTCTGGGACACTATGTATATGCCCTTCTAAAGTTTTGACTTATTTGTAAGAAGTACTCTATATAAATAAAGTTATCTTTCACTACTAGTCCAACATTTCTATAAGAAACCAAAAAATGATCTTAATAAATGTTTCAACATAGTAAGATTGAATAATTTTTACACCTAGCCATGGATGTTAACTTTATGGATTATCAGCGGTATTCCAATTTACTATATTGACATTACTTGCTACAGTTTTTTAAAGGTAAATGCATTTGAAAACATTTTTATTACAGATTGCTCAATAATATGTCTCAATGAGACATGGCTCACAGAAACTAGTGTTAACAATCACTAGGTACATTCTAGTTTAAGTGGAATCTACCTTAACGTTTGATTATCATTGTTTATGAATTTTTGGTTTTGTAATTCCTGATGTATTTTTTTTTTGTTTCCATTTGTAGCTAATGTATCTTGTATGCCTACAATTTCATTACTGTGTGATTTAGTGTTTGAAGAAATACTGGTGTCTTTAGTAGTGATTTGGTCATTGTTTCGCAGGGTTGATAGTGGGTGCATTGATTCGATACTTAGGCAGCACGAGTACAGTGCTGCACATGTCTGTTGTACCAGAAGGAGGCACTCAGTACAACCAGTCTCTCCCACCGGAAACCTTGTGGCTGCGATTTCCCAACAAGGACACTGTACCTCTTGTTCCTAATAAGACTTATGCTTACACTTTTCGTGGCATTGAAGACAATGAAATTGACTTGAAGGCAAGTATGTGGCCTGATATATTAGGATCACCTTTTTAAAGATTATCTTTTATTGGGTTAAAAAAAGCTTTAACTGCCTTAAAAATAGGGGTTATTTTGTAAATTTTTTTGGAGAATTATTTAAAACCTTATCATCCAATTTGTGGATTAACCACACTAGGGAGTTGTCAGTTTTACTTGAAATTGATTAAGTTGTTCCATTTTAGGTAGCAAACTTGAATATATATTCTAGTGTCTTGTTTGTTAACCCCTTGGAAAGTTAAACAATATGTACTCATCTTTAAGAAGTAATAAAATAAAAAAAATCTTTTTTACATAATGGCAGCATCTTTAAAAATCCTTTCTTGTTTCGGAGAAAAACATGATCAAATTATTTTTTTACATTTTTTAATTAAGTTTTGTTTATCCCTAATGAAGTAGATATCTTAGTATATAGAAAATGTTATATATTGTATAATAAACAATATTTTTACACAAATATTCACCTGACATTACTGTGTGGAAAGAATAGAGAACTATAGTTAGCTAGGTAATATAATTAATTACATAAAAGTAATTATATACTTGTCAAAAGAAAATTTGTTTCTGGTTTTACTATAGTACTATTTTTTCCTTGTAGTTAGATGTTTATCACTTATGCTCAATAAAATTTTTTAGACTTCATATTTGTGAATGGTGAGTAGCAAGTTATACAGGGCAAATGACTGTTAGAAATGGTTTAGTGTAGTGAAACGACAGTGAAAAAGTTTGAGTTGAAATATTGTTTATTCCGTTTTCTTCAGTTATGCTGACACACTCAGTATCCAAATATTTAATTGTAGTTTTATTACTTGTGGTTTTTTGTGTGTTATTATTGTTAATGCATAGATAATATTCTACAAGGTTACCTACCATTACGTAAAGTATATAACTCACCATTAGTTAAAATATAGGGTAGGATTTTATGTTTTACACTAACGCAAGTAACTTTACCAATTTTTTTTAAATATCAGTTTTCTATTTGCCAAATGTTTATAAAAATTTTAGAAGTCAAAAAAAAATTGTTCCTAGCCTCCAATAGTGAGCATTCAGGCATTCTTGTCAACAGTTTGAAATACAATTTTCTCACCTTAAGGACTTTATTTGTTGTACTAGTAATTTTTTTCCATTAACCTTGAGAATACTGTATGTTGAATTTATTTTATGGATTTGCAAGATTTGTCTTAACAGTAAAACTCTTGATTTCAGGCTACATTTGATCCAGAAATATTTTTCAACATTATACTACCACCAATTATTTTTCATGCAGGATACAGTCTGAAGAGGGTAAGCAGATTATTAAGTTCCTTTGTGCTTCTGTTGGATATTCTGGAACAGTGGAACAGTGTGTTTTGTTGCAATCATTATTATATTTTTGTTGTTTTATATTTTAATAATTTATCTTTTTTTTTAATAAGTGGTATTTTGAAATAACTCTTTCTGGTAATGTTTCAGAAATATTTTTTCCGGAATTTGGGAGCCATACTTACTTTTGCTCTCATTGGTACCACTATTTCATCATTTGTTGTTGGGTAAGATATTTCACTTTAATTAGTGCAGAACCGAATTATTGAAGATAAAATACAATCATTCTTTATTGCGGTATTTTGTAGTATGTTGGTCTTGATTGTTTCTTTTCTTCTTTCTAGTGCTCTGATGTATGGTTTCCTCAAGCAAATGTCATACTTGAAAAACAGTTTCACTTTCTTGGACACTCTTTATTTTGGAGCTTTGATTTCCTCAACGGATCCTCTTACGATATTGGCAATTTTCAATGATCTCCATGTTGATGTAAACTTATACGCATTAGTATTTGGAGAAAGCGTACTGAATGATGCTGTTGCAATTGTTCTCAGTGGGTAAGTAAAGTTTATTCTTTGAATATTAATAATTATTATAAAATTCATTGAATAGTTTTTGTTGTATAGTTGGTACTGAATTTTTCTGTCAACATGTATTATGTATACAGGGGTGAGACCCGATACTGTGTGTTCCAATTTTAGAGGTGCCTCATGAGAAATGTAATTAACAATTTAGCTATGATTTTATTACAAAGTGAATGTTAGGGGAGCTTTAGATACTAGAAGAACAATTATATGTACAGTTAAACCTTGTTTATCCAGACTAACTGGCACCAAAGGCAATCCAGACAATCGAAAATCTGGATAATTCAGGTAATATGTGTAATAAGCAAAATAAAATTTTGAAATAAGCAAACTTACCGTTTAGTACGATAAAAAAACTACATTTTGTAACAAAATTTCATAGTATGTATATATATATATATATGTCCTATATTATTTACAAGTCATTAAATAATGTAAAATTAAAATTTCACGTAATTTCTTAACAAAGTATTCTTCAACTTTCTTCTTTTGCAAAAGGGTATGGCATTTGAATGTAGCATAGGCAGGTAAATTACCTTGTGCTAACTGTATTTATTTTGCATATATGTGGAATACAATTGTAATTTTTTATGTGAACATTAAATAAAATGTCTACTAATGTGATCCGGATTATCTGGAGATCCGGAGCAACGAAGGCAGGAAAAACTAGGTTTTACTGTAGTTTTATTTCTTAAAAAAACTAAACTACTTGAAACTAGGCAACATAATTGTGAACATAGTTTTAATAAAATTAAGAATTAAAGTTTACATTTATTTGATTAGTAGTGTTGAGTTCACATTCTCTTTTAGCCTGTAATTAGACAAAACCTTCCTGAAATCCATTTTTCACTTCACAGTATTAATCTTCAAGTGAAAATCAGGAAAACGTCTGCTTTTCAAAAATTTCTAAAGTAAGCCTTTTGCAAAATTAATCACATATTATTTGAAAGATGTTTTCTTCACTACTGAACTTTTATTCTATTTGTAACGCAAAATAATTTCATCTTACTTGCAGGTAGTGTATCCTTCCTTTAACCAAATTAATCCATAACCCACCTTTTTTTCTTTCACTGCAGCAACTCTGTACCAATGTGTGAGTTATTGTATAGAAAACAAGGCAAACCAACCAAAGTCAAGCAATTTCGACGTTTTAAGAAGTTTGTCATTAAATCGCGTGACATTATAAAGAGTTTATACTGTATTAGTTTTGAGGGCAAATGTACTGTAATCAGTGATTAAATGCATAAGTTTTCACTGTATCATAGTTGTTGGAAACAGAAGTGAGTTCATGTCATAAAACGTTCTATACAAGCTGTGTAATTTTTTATAGCTTATGGATCTCACTGAAAAAAAAAAAGGTAAATGTTTTGTTTTCAGGGCCATCCAAAACTATGGAGAGCGATACCAGTCGGGTTCTGGAGGATTTGAAACTGATGCATTTTTTAGAGCCTTGGGTGATTTCATTGGGATTTTTTCCCTTTCATTGCTGATTGGTGCTCTAATGGGCTGTTTCACATCTATAATATCCTTTTGTAACATCATGTTAACTACTTTGTAATTTGGTGATAACATAATGTTATTTGTTAAGGGGCGTGCCTGCTTTGTTTGAAACCTAGAATGGATATGAAATTAATGAACTTTATTTGTGTAAGAAATGAAAAAAATGCATTCAAAATGTTGTTGGATAATAACTTTCATTTGTTGCACGACACAGCCTAAAACACTATTTTCAGGTCTGCTGTGTGCAAGTGTATTCACTGAATACACTCATGCTCAATGGATGGACATAAAGTGGCTTGTTAACAATTTTATAGTATTGAATATGAAACCACAATGCCTACCATAAAATCAACATAATCCAAGAAAAGTTTAAATTACATATAGCAACCAATGGATTTAGCAGCAAACTAGAAAAATTATTTTTAAAATTATTACTAAACTAGGGTCACAGGAGGAGATAAGAAAGATATTTAGTTGCCATATGTGGTGGTACAAGGAAAAATTAATGGTATGAGAGTGATGACAGAAAAGGGTATATCTGTTATAGTCATTAAGAGGACAGATGTCATGATCATGTTAAATAATATATTTGTAAAATTTATTCCTATTCTAAACACAAAAAAATAAGAAACTGTGAAAAATTATTAATTATTGTAATAAATGTGTAAAATGTTAAAGTTTGGTAGTGGTTCTAAGATTGTAAACCATTCAAAGTATGGGTTGCTTGCATTTAAATGTCTACTTATTTGTACATGTATTATACAATACACATTGTGCATTGCTTTGGACCTCTGAGTTAGTAAGCCTTGCTACCTTTCTCAGCAGACCAGCAATTAGTGCTTGGGCATCATTAAATGCTTGTAAGATCACCAGTGTTAGTATATGCGTTCTAGCTCGTATCAGGTCAGGACATAGGCTACTTATATGACTCTGCCCTAAAATTATGTTGGCTACAATTTTTTTCGTAAGCCATTGATTTGTGTTGAGTGCTAACCCAGCATGATGCAACTGTCCTACAACTTCTTTGCTGATTAAATAAAGAAATGTACATTTCTGTTTTTGTTAATTAGATATATAACATTATCACTTAGTTTACTGCATTCAGGGGACCTTTTTTTATCCATACAAAGATATTTAAAAAGTTGTGTAGAATAAAAATTCAATGATATAATGACATTAAATCAAATAAAAACAAATTTCTTTTAGCTTTTCGCACTGCTACTGGCTCTGTAATGAGAATAGCCGATCAGCTATCTCCATTCGGAAAAAAAAATATAACGAGAAAAGAAAAATATGCCCTGGACATTAAATTTAAAATTACCTTTGTATATTTAGTGGTTATAATACAAATATTCATTGAAAGAATAGAGAAAATTGAAAATTAAGAAATCCTTTTATTTTTAAAGAGCTCTGTTTTGAATATGCATGATTCTTATTGGGTTCTGTACTGTTGTTATAGTTGTTGGAGGTAGGTACCAACATGGTTTTAAAAAATGATATTGTGTTTATATATATAGTATTTTAACTTAAATTAACTAATATTCGTTTAAATAATATATTGTCTTTGCCAATCCTATAAGATTTGTTTCATAACTTTCCTGTAATTATATAAATATAGGGAAAAAGTAAATACAATAAAGATTTTTAGAAAACAAAAAAAAATGGATAGGAATATCTCTTGCTTCATACATTTCAATTTTTGCTTATGCATGTGATATTTAAATAACTCTAATTTTGTAAATATATCAGTAGGTACTATTAGAAATGTTTCATTCTCTTTACAAAATGTGCCCCTTAACTTTTTTTTACCTGACCAAGTTCACACGTGTGCGGGATTTCCCTCTTCTGGAGTCAGCATTGTTTGTGTTGATGTCGTATAGCACATTCTTGATTGCAGAGGCATCAGAACTAACAGGTTTGTGTCTTTCATTATCTTGTATATATAATTTGTGTGCGTATGTTTGGGTGTTTCTCCTCTCATTCACATTCCTTACATAACTGAGCTTTATGTAGTCAGCATATGGGTTGTTGGGAGAACTGTAAAGTCTCTATTGATTTGAACATCGGTGACATTAAGCCTTTTGAGCGGAAAAAACTTGCGTTTACTATTATTTACTTTATATCAAATATTTCAGTAGAACAATATAGGAAACTAGTGTCTTTTAACATGTTGAAGGCTGGCGACACCCGACTGCAATGATCCTAGCGGCTTGGCCTGAAGACCGCCCGCGAAATTCAAATTTCCTTGTATTACAATGGGTGATATCGGCTCAGATTTTCTCTCGTCGCTCGAAGTATTGTAGAGTAATGAATTCAAACTCCATACATTTGTATGAAAACAATGTACCGGTATTCATAATCAAAACGAGTTTTCACAATTTAAAAAATATATATATATTGACTTAAAGGTTGTGAAAAATGATCTAACTTTAAACATGATGACAAAAGTGCAATGATCATACAACTTTTAACAATGACACATACTTAACTTTAAAATTGAATTTTTGAAAATAGTTTATTTTGTAAATAATTCCGTGAAACATGATAAAACAGTTTATCTCCTAGAATAGGTGCTCATCTGGAAAAAAAAAATCAAACTCCTAAAAATTTTATTTTTGATAACTTCTGTCCCGAGAAACACAGTTAAGTGTTAATAATGTTGCCAACTTAAATTAACCAACCATTTACAACAATTTACAGCATTTTAAGTGTAGCTAACAATTTTATGTCATATTTTTATAAAAGCACTTATCCTAGAAAAATAAAATTTAAATATTTACAGAAATGCTTTTAAAAACAATAAATTTATAAAAAGAATATTTTAAAAGCATTAATTGTTGCAGATATGTAACTTCTTTACTTCCTACTCATTGAGATTTCTTTCCATAAAGGTTGTAGACATGTAAGGGTAAATACATAAAATATGTTTTATTTGATGTAAAAATAGGCTATATTCCTCTTAATAATAAGAGTGATTTAAAATATCTATTTTTATAAAAAATCTTCAGCTTCTAGAATTAATTTTTGTGAAATGAGGTTTAACATTCTATTAAAAATATTTTTACAAAATTCACTAAAATTGTAATTTCATACTTTTGCAATAATTATTTGTGAAAACAATTTTGTAAGTGTTACTTATTAAAATAAATCATAAACATCAGGAGCTGAAATGTAATTTTTGGTTTCTTAAGGAGTGCCAAAATTTGTGAAAGAACCTAGGATTTGGTTTATATCATCTCAATTAGTTTGCAAACATTCATTTACTGGCAAATTCTGGTTTGAAGAATTTGGTTATGTGAAGTTTTACAAGGCAACCCACCAATATTTATACATTGATGTGTTGCTAAACAATGGACTAGGCCTGTTTTATTGTAATGATATTATTCCGTGTTTGACTTTCTTCTCTTGTTTCAGGTGTTGTGGCTGTTCTTTTTTGTGGGATCTGTCAAGCACATTACACCTACAACAACTTGTCGGTTGACTCAAGAGCACGTACGAAGAAGCTCTTTGAGCTTCTCAACTTCTTAGCAGAGAATTTTATATTTTCATACATTGGAGTTTCCATGTTTACATTTCCCAAACATCATTTTGATCCATGGTTTATCATCGTTGGCTTTGTATCCTTTTTTGTATATGTATTAAACTCCTGACATTTGATGTAAGAACCAGTGAACCTACTGGAGAAATTCATTTTGTAAAACTTACCATAGTTTGGTTATTGATAAATTTGAACTTTTGCTGTCAACTACCAATTTACCCGAATAAGCAGTGCCCTTGAATATCCCTTATTTAAGACCGTAACCAAAAATATTTTTTGTTTAGACTTTTTAAAAACATTACTTGTGAAGTATTTTCAAATTTATATTAAATTTTTATTTGGTACTTTACTAATATTTTAAAAATTAAATTTGCCTTTAAGGTTTTTTGTAAAATTAATTGCAAACTCAGTAGATACCAGTGTTTACATTTGCTTTTTATTATTTTCATACACTTTATTCTTGCCGGATGAGAACTATTAAATTTATGAATAGTTCCAGTAAAAATTGTATGTAAATACACATCACTAGAAATATTGGGAAGTTAATATTTTGTTTATGGGTTAGTGTGAATGATAACATGTTTACAGTGATGCAAGGAAAAAAAGTGTCATGAATGTAAAATGACAAACGACCAAAGCTGTTTTGTTTGCTGCAGTGTAGCACCATTAATATCTCGGCCATAAATGACCAAAATTAATGCTTTTTGCAAATATTATAAACAAAATAAATTGAAAAAGCGCTGAAGGAGTACACACTAGGAATTCTCACATTTCAAATAAAATTTTTATTGCATTACCATTATCACACAAAAAATTTGGTTGTCTGTAAAGTCGGTTTACGGACGATAGTTTAACGTGACGTCATAACAAAACATTGATGAAATGATTGCATACTTTTATGAATAAAATTGAATCATTTTTATTGAATTATCACTATTTTGTATGGATACAAAGAAGGAGTGAAATGAAATCTACAATTTAATTGATAAATTTACTTTTATTTGCATTCATTAATTAAAATATGTTTATTACTTTAACGAAGAGATTATTAACTGTAACTTGTATACATGTTTGCTATTTAACTTCCTCCAATCTGTGTGTTATTCTGTTAAGGATAGGACGATGATAGAAAAAGTAGGAAACGAATGGGAGTGTTTCAAGTTTAATGTGCCTCGAAAAAGTCAAATCGATGGTTGTTCCAATCGAGTGGAAGAGAGATAGATGCTGCGCAAGCGTACAATGAGCGTAATGGGACACAGCGTAACAGGACAATGTGCATTACGGGACACTTTCTTGCATGCAGCCGGCGTTAATCGATTTATTAGACGTTGTCACGCCAAAAAATCTTATATTTTTCCTCCAGTCATGCATACAACTTTTAGTGATAACATGCAATTTATAATTTTTTGTTTTTTCAGCACCCGTAGATGATTGTCACAAACCCTTGGTAACCACAATTTCTTTCTCACAAACAAAAAAAAACTTGCAAATCATGTGCATGATGTCTGTAATCAAATAGCAGGTTCACCAACCTTGCAGCTTTATGGAAATTATGCTATGCAGCGTTGCCATGTGGCATTGTCAATTTTTGAATAAGCTGAGCATTGTGCTTTTTCACCACTTATTCCATGAAAAATTGTGGACGGTTTATTCCGATAAGTACAGCATGTTGGAAAGGCCAAAAGTTTGTTATAAAATATATGTGGTCATCTTGAACTTAAAATATCATCGTCATCAATCAGGGTGATTTAGAAAGTGTTTGCAATGAATGTTTTGAAACAGTCATGATACGTAATTGAAAAGGACATGATTTTTACCAAAGAATGCCCTTCTATTCTTCAAAGTATGATTGTGATATTTAATTAACTTATAAATTTATAGGGAAATGAAAATTTCTTATTTTTATCAGCTATGGTTTTTTTTATATTTACAGTTCAGTAACGGCACTTAATGTTTCAATTTTTTTTTTATCAATAATTGATTTTATTTTTAATATTGGTCTGCAGTGGAGTGAGAGGGACTGTTGTAAGTACAGTGCTGCAAACTCTTGTTGCTTGCTGAATGCACAGCACTTGCTTGGGGCTTGTGAGCTACAGCGTGTTCAGACGATATGCTTACATAAACCAATAGGGAGGTGAGCGCACGACAGCGAAACTAGCTCTCTAGACACTGGCAGTGTTTCAAGTTGCTCTTGATGCCTCATACGTAGCCTTTTGGCAGACTTGTCCGAGTTGGTTGCCAACCACCAGGTTAAGCGATAATTCTCCTATTTCTGTTGTGTTCCAGATCGTTTTCTGTT
Organism: Bacillus rossius redtenbacheri; assembly: GCF_032445375.1. Classification (NCBI taxonomy): domain Eukaryota; kingdom Metazoa; phylum Arthropoda; class Insecta; order Phasmatodea; family Bacillidae; genus Bacillus; species Bacillus rossius. The sequence continues at coordinate 11,304,523 of NC_086331.1, read as the reverse complement.
TCATTTAGCACTCGACTCACCGCAGCCTTGTCCTACTAGGCCTTTCGCAACCTGTCCCATGTGCACATCTTATGTCTAGTCGTTTTATGAACGCTTAACTCAAAATACGGTCTAACAAATAATGCTATTAATAGCAGTTGTAATTTGAAACGCGCACTATGTTATTGGGTGTTATTTCTACAAACCTTCTTTATGAAATATTGCTCTGACGACTGACCACGGAACGAGGTAGCTTCTACTGACACCTGCTCTGTCTCACGCCGGGGTGTTTATTTTATTTTCTTGTCGTTACTGTTAATAAAGGGATTTCCCTGTGAATAGCGCTCTTGCATTTGTTGTTGAATCACGAATATCCTCACCAGACATTTACTAAATGTAATTTTTGAGCTATAAAAGGTCATGCAAGCAACCATAATCAAGAACAACTTGCAGAACTTTTTTTTTTACCGTTGTTAGATAATATTTTATAAATATCTGTGTGAATTTGAGGCCAAAAATAAAATGCAAGAGATCTATCGTGATAAATTTACAGGTAAATCCCTCATATCAGAGTAATGACATGAAAATGAATCGTGACGTGTGGGACCGGGTCATAAGGCCACAATGCTGACAGCACAGGTGGATGGCAGCTACAGCTACCGTGCAATGAAACTTTTCAAATTAAATATTTTGAAATTTACTTTAAGTTGCAACAAATGTATAGTAAAGAGCGTAGTATTTTTTTCACCATCGTGTATTCACAGTCAATTATTTTTCAAGTCATCTGAATTAGAATTATCTTCTCAAATAGTATTTGAAATACCTATCTTTCATTGTCACCTATTTTATTTTATAAATTCTTTTACTTTTATAATCTATATATAAGCTACTTTAACTGTCACCTTAAACAAGTATTCTTCCTAGAGTAAAGCTTGTGTTAATTTGTACAATTGGTGTAAACTAGTGGATGACACTTGGTTATTGCTATGCTCATTGTCGTTTCTCACATAATATACCCTGCCTGCAGATAAATTTCCTGATATTTTGAATTTTTTTTATTTTATATAATTCATTCCTTTATTTGATCAATTTTTAAATTTTTTCTTTATTTTTAACTTTTATTCCATGTTTGCATAGGTAATATTAACCACTGACATTTTAAGTCAGTTTTTATCAACATTTAAGATGACACATAATTTGCTATCATCATTAACATAAAATACTTATAAAAACAATAACATTGCATCTGTTCCTACTTGTTATCACACACACACACACACACACTCTCTCTCTCTCTCTCTCTCTCTCTCTCTCACTCACTCACTCACTCACTCACTCACTCACTCACTCACTCACTCACTCACTCACTCACTCACTCACTCACTCACTCACTCAGTTTACATACTGCCTGAATTTTAATTTTTCTATGACTAGTTTTGCTGCACAATAATGTAGACACTATTTAAAGAAACTGTATGCTAACTAGTTACTGATTTATTTTCTGCTCTCTGTTTTGATATGTTGTGTTCTAGCACTATATCCAAATAAACTTGCATCAGATTTTAGTTTAATTAAAATTATTTGTGTTTCTTAATGTAAGCTTAGGTAACATTGGAAGCACTTCACTTTGCTTGATACACAGAGGAATCTTTGCATGGCCAAACACTTTTTTTCTTCAAATCTTTGATTTTGTTATCAATATTAAGGGTTACTATTTTTTTTTCAAAGTTGAGTTGCTTTAATGCAGTACTTTATTTTTTCTTAATATTTCTTCACAAATGAACAGTCTCACCCCACGTAAACAAGTGTCTCTGTAGGTATGACTAAAATTGTTGTGATCAACATTGAAGATATTTTAAATAATTGGTAACAGCAATAAAATGCTAATTGTAGACAACAAAGTGGAACACAAACTTGCATGAGAATGACTTGTGAAAATTAGTTATGCACCTTTGATGCTCAAATCTTTTTACAGATTTTTAGATTTCATATGTGTTTCTATAACAGACTTTATGTAACAGACTGGTATTTGATTTTCACTGTAAAAATTTTGCAAATGCATTATAATTTATGATTTTGGCATTATCCTTTAATTTATTTTGTTGACCTAAACCTAACAAAGCTAACTGTAACTTCACTCTACAATTGTAATTTTGAATTTCATAAAATTGTTTAATTCAATACACATCTGTTACAGAGAGTTTTTGTAACAGAGATTGTGCAGCATTACCTTCTTCTTGTAACCTTATATTTCTTCAGTCTATTTTCTGTCTTAAGTTCTGCATGAATTTTGTTTGTAAATTTTTTATCTTTTCATTAACATAAATTTACAGATATGTGCTATGCTTGGCCGAGCAGTGAATGTCTACCCTCTTGCTTTTCTGCTGAATTTGGGTAGGAAACCCAAAATACCCTTCAACTTTCAGCATATGCTGTTTTTTGCAGGTTAGTTTTATACGTTTGTTTTGTTTTAATTTATAAGTTTTACTTTCCTAGTCTAGTTATTCAAGTTAGGGTTAGTTAAGTTTTTAATTTGAAAATGCTGGTTTCCCAATCATTAATTTATGTGCAACTTTGTAAGTAGAGTGAAATTGTTTGATAAAGTATTTTTTTTTTAGTTTTGCGTTCGTTCAAATTCAGTTATAGTTAAATCAGTTTGGTACGAATAATTATTGCTGCCCATTTATTAGCACAACTGATTAAAGGCCAAATCTTAATCCAAGGTCTCTGGTAGTAGAATTTAAATAGTCAGTCTGTAATAAAAAAAATAAGAGTGAAGTGTAGTTTCAAATTACTTCTGATCATCCGGTTCTGTTCAGCACACATACTCCTGTTTTTTTTTTCTTATGTAAATAATGAAACTTCCAATAGATGCATGGTGTTAGCACAAAACATGCTGACACAGTTTTCTGTGAGCTTCACCATGTCTTTGCTTAATAATTATACCACGGTGTTTGTGGAGGATTCGAAGTGCTACTGGAAAAGGCATTCTAGTGATTTGGGATATCACATCGAAGCTGACCAAAATATGTGTGAGAGAAAAAAAAGGTTTTCAGAGAAATGTGTAGAAATGAAACCACTTAACAAATATTCTCTTTCACTGCTAAACATTGTTTTGCTTTCTAATACTCAAAAGAAGAGCGAGGAATTCAATGTTAAGTTAAATAATGCTGAACTTTTGGTTAAATTTGACGTTTTCACTAGTTTTATCTGTATAGTTGGTTGTCGTTTTACTCAGTACTTGATAAAGTTTGAGGTAAAACAATATCTGAGACATGCATCCATTTGACAATAATGTAATTTTACCGTCACATTGCAACATCATGTTTTTAAGCGGGTTTTAAAATTTAATTTAAGTAAATAACATACATACTTAAAAACATGAACTAATGAGAAGAGCTCATTGCTAACATATGACTATCTCTGAAACATATAATTGGCTTTTATTTTTATTGAAACCAAAAGCCTAACCAATTATTGAAAAGATCCAAAAAACATAATAAAATTATTTATGTCAATGTTTTATATCTAGAGAGGGTAAGGGCTTGCAATGCTATACTTTATTTATCTCTATACATCTAAAATGGATGGTTTGTATTTAATCTAGAATCTATAAAGCATTTTAAATGGTATTCCATTTTAACTCACCCACCAAATACTTATCACTGTCATGATCACTATTTGTTGTTATTGAATATTAAGGACAATCAAAATCAGAATATATCAATTTTCATGGTGATCAGTTGAATGGTATAGAAGTTGCTGAGTTATTGCTAAATGCATAGCATAAGAATATTCTTCGGGTTCAAATACCTATATAGTCATATTTTTATGGCAATCGGTGGAACTGTGTAGAAGTTGATGCGCTGCAGCGTCATCTAGTGGCAAGTTATAGCAAAATGGATATCGCGAAAATATTCTCTGTGTTCATATATTTACGTATACCAATTTCCATGGCAATCAGTTTGAACAGTATAGAAGTTGATGTGCAGCAGTGCCATCTAGTGGCAAGTTTTAGAAAAATGAAATCTACATAAAAAAAAACTTTGATGTGCCAACTTTCATGGTGATCGGTCAAATGGTGTCGGAGTTTATCAACGTCATGTATACTGACATTCACTTTCATACTTAGATAATATTGAGAGTAATAATGTATATAATATAATAAATGATAAAGAAAAAATAAAATTTAATTTGAGAAACTTTCAAGTATTAAATTTGACTGGAATTGTAAATCAGAAGCATAAAGAAGTTAAATATGGAGGGATGGGGATTTACAAAGAATTATATGAATGTTATCTAATGAGCCATTTTTCTTAGGAAACTAATAACACTGGTTACTACTCGCTACCAAAGTTGGTAAACACTGGGAGTAGCGTTTATGTGTTTAAACACTTTCTTACAGTATATTAAATAATTCTTAAATACGCATGCAATCACAACCATGCTGTCCCACCAAAGGGATGTCCAAAAATAAAATATGTTAAAAATATAAAACAAATTTGAAGAAGGGTCAAAATCAGGTTAGCAGAATTAAAGTATCCAATTTTAATTTTAACAACAAATTCAAATAAACTGTTTACATTAAACGTACAATGGCTTTATAATAAATTTGACTTACTCTATCAAAAAAAGGCTAAATAAAAATACAGTTAAATTACGAGCATACATGCTTACTAAAGTACTTCAAATTGACACTTTAGTTAGAACATGTAAATGCCAATAAAACTGTGATAGCATTGAAAAGCCTGCAACATAAATGCTATTTCAAGTAAAATACTTTAATAACAAATAATAAGTTCTTTTTATTCCTAACCCCCACTGTGAGTAGGAAGACCAAAAGTGAAATCCTAAAATGCAAAATATTTAAGCGACCTGAAATCATTCAAAAATATAATCTAGTTAAGGTTAAGAAGGTAACAAAGAGCAATATATATTAGTTAGGGACATCATAAAAAAGTACCACTGCTTCGTACTGTTTCTACACAAAATATTTATCCCGTTTAATATGCTTCCACCTAGTGTGGTTTCTGTGAGCACTAACAAGAGGGTGTTATTCTATTGTTTTCTTTCAGTAGACAAAAATAATTATTCGTTAAGCATTTAGTGTTTGACACTCAAAACTTTGGTGACGTTTCAGCGAGTCTTGACGAAACTTTCGTTCAACTGCAAAACTAAATTCAAGCATAAATCACTAGTCTGTGGAAGTAACTAAAAGTTAATGAAGTCAGTGCTTTAAAATGGTTTCATACACAGCAGGAACGCGCCGATATACCCGCGGTGTTTGCAAGTCCTGCTTACCCCAGCCGTGCAACTGCAGAGGTCAAATGTCCTTGCGAGCGGAGAGAATTTTGCGTGCAAGTCTTGTCCTGGCCCAAATCGTAACGTAAAGATTTATGCAACAGACATGTCAGTCCCGCCAACTAATTAACAATGTTCATACCGCTTGCAAATGAGATGATAACTCGTCTACAGTGGCTGACAGTTTAGTGACCAGAATGTTTGAACTGTTCTATGCATACGTCACTGTCTGTGGCGAAAATCCCTAAATGGGCCAAGATGACTTGATGCAGGAAATACGTGGGAGGTGGTCTTACTTGATAGTCTGTGGCTTTGGCCGGACGTGCTCCACATGTGACTCGAACTGGCGGGGGGCTGCAGCCACATCCCGCTGCTTATCTAGGCCCCTGGTCCACACCTTCCTCCGAGCACCGAGGTGATAGTCGCAGGAACTGACTCGAACGCACCTCTGCACTTCACGCAGGAACTCGTGCCGATGCAACACACCAAAATTGCCGCAATAGTTTAAGGACACCTGACGCCAAGATTTTGGTACACACCACAGCCAAAAACCCGCATAATTATGGAACTCCCCTCGTAAGTGCGTGAGCCAAAAAATTAAACTAAAAATAAGAATACTAAAAATTTTACAAGTCAAACCACACACAAGCCCACCGCTAAGTAATAAAACATAATTTACATAATATGAAATAATTCAATTTAAATATAAGCAAAAACCCACGATGGTACGTAGAGTAGGTGTCTAATTAGAAGAGCAGCAAAAGTTAACTGTTTAAAGGAACAAATTCACTAGCTCGAGGTGGAACAATGCCTCATATTTATGCCCAGGCTTCTGAGTCCAATTGCTAACGTCGTTTCCGTTTGGCACATGCATATTATATTTCATTAAAATTTCTTGTTTCTTGCAGCATAGCTAAAGTTCCGCCTAAGGGTTTCTGAAAACGTCTCGTACTCTCTCAAAAAGATTTCCGCCAATTTTGGGTCCTCGGTAGCAGTTTTAAAATTACTTGCAAATAAATACTTTGTGCACCGATAATGGCTTTTGCTAAATTTGATGTTACGTTCAGCCAGACTGACACTGGGTAAAATGGATGACGCAAACGCTGCGGGCCGTAATTCTTCAGCGGGGGCTAAAAATAGAAGACAGACGTCACTTGTAGTCTCGTAGTAGGCAGCGTGCAAATTGTGTCTCATCCTGGCATACGCAAACCAAAAGGCTTGCCCTTGGAACATCGCCAATAGCCGACCAAATATGCATGTCGATGGAGACATTTTCAAAAAGTACTAGCCCTACGCTCCCACATTTTGGTTACACTTGTGGACTTGATTCACGTGACCGCAACCAGTCTGTTGACCCTAGACGACTTCACCTCCTTGCGTCATATAGGCCACCTGCTGTTCTGATGTCACTCTCGCTCACTATTCTACCTCTATGTCTTTAAAACGAGTACATTTCTCACCTAATTTTATGATGCCATTTAATCCATATTTATATTTCAATAACAAAACTTTAAAATCATATAAAAATACATATATTTAAAATATACCTTTATTAGTAACCAGTACTTAACAGTTTACCAACTTAAGAAATATAAATCTTAAAAATATTAAGTTTAAAATTAATTAACTTAAATAAAAAAACTTTTTTAGAAATGACGTTATAGTTACATTTCAAATAAAATAAATAAAATAATATTCTTTCAAAGCCAGAAATCATTAAAGGTCAGTATGCACTGGTGACCAGGAGTCACAGCACCTAAGTATACTCATGTACTTATTACATTTGTTTTTTTAGTTAAGTTTTAAGTATAATTTTAACAGACTGTTTGCAGACTTGTATTTTTTTTTTTTTTTGTGTATTCTTAATATTACAAGATTTCATTTTCATAATCTAAATAATTTTAAGAGTTTGTTTTGAAAGTTGCTGACGTTATGACCTTACGGAAAAATAAAGTGAAATGAAACTTTTTCTCTAATATTTTTTTTATTGTTAATATGTTAAAAAATTGGTGGTAATCAGTTGATAATTTTGCTAACCATATTGGAAGAATTAAAAATATAATTCAAGTTATAGCCTCATCAAAATTTTAAAAATTATTTAATATAATATTAAACTTATTGTTTTAGACTTGCTTGCACAGTTGTAACTCTATGCAAAAGATTACTCAAATTGAGCAACCTGCAAAGATTTTGCATAGTTTTTCCTTACCTGACTGCAAGCGGGTGAGCTATAATATTACTGTGCGTAGCTAACTTGAAAGTGGTAATGTTCAATAAGGTTATTTGTTGTAGGTTTGCGAGGTGCCATGTCGTTTGCGTTGGCCATCAGAAACACAGTTTCGGAAGCCCGCCAAGCCATGCTGACCACCACCTCGCTCATTGTGATAATCACAGTGATTGTTCAAGGGGGAGCAACGATGCAACTCTTGACCTGGTTCAAAATACCGTAAGTTTGATCCACCGTCAGTTTTAATTTCGAACTGAAAATTTGCCACCGTGTTCGTGATTTGCTTGAAAGGTTTTTTTTTTTCTTCCAGAGTGGGCGTGGAAGAAGAAGTGGAACTGCTGCCTTACACGGGAGTAAGAAGTGTGAGTACTGCACTTTGATGAATACTAGTTTTGCCAAGTTTATATTTTTGAAACTTCTTTTTGCTGGTTGCTTGGTTTTATGTGAATTTTCCCACATTGCCCATATGGTAAAAATAAAACAATGTATTATCTGTAAAATGTTTACTTCTTTACATTATTTTTGACAGTAAATTTTTATACTAGGTACTGTGTAAGTCCGGAAGTTGATCATAACAATTGAAATAATTTTAACTATCAACATATATTTTGTTAAACTTATTCTAATGAATTCTTTAATATTTCAGTATTATAATTTTGAAATTAGTAAGCAAATTTTGGCTAAAAATACTTATCGTATAGCTAAGTAAACACTGAAAACATCTGTGTGCAATTAAGGCCATGCACTGTACATACATGAAGAAATAATATAAAAATACCACGTGACCAGACACGCCACAGTGAAAGCCATGCCCGTTCTATATTTTGTATTATTTCTTGGCTTTATAGAGTTCAGAAAAGCTATTTAAGTGAGGATTTATGTTTGTATAATAATTTTATGTTTGGTTTGCAAAATAAAAATACTTATTACAAGTAATCCACAGTTCATTGCAACACTTGACAGTTTTGTTTTGGAAAGAGTTTTTTTTTTGTTATGTAAGTAAAATAATGTAATTATAAAAGTTAGTTTCATGTCTTATCAAAACATGTATGATTCAGTACCACACTTGTTTCTTTGTAGCAGTGCCAGTTGGGAGGTTTGTGTGGAGCGCTAAAGTGCAGTCTAGTGCAGCTAACATTGTGTCACCACGACCCTCAAGGCATGGAACTGGTGTGGTCTAATCCTTGTGCATTAAGACTTGCAGGGTACTATTCTAGTTTTCTATGTATCCTAGTAGTGTTTTTGAGATAGAGCAGTTTTAAAAAAAGTAATGTTTAAGGGTAGAAAAATTTTATGATTCTAATTTACTTAGTCTTGAAAGCACTGTTTCTAAGCCACTGAACTGTGTGTTTTTATAGAATATTATTTTGCAGCTACTCTACTTTCTTTAATTGGGAAAATTTTTTTCAATCTTGTTGTTACACAGTTAAAAACACCCAGTAGATCTTAGGAACAATGTATCAGAAATATGCTATCTCTGATATAAATCTTCTAAAAACTATTCAGTATTGGTTCCGTCATTTTATCTTTTATGTTCTTGAAAGCATGGAGTTTGCCAATTCCCAGTAGGGTATGAGAAGTAGGTGGAAGAACAAGGCACAGTCCTGACTCTTGCAACATTACATTTTGAAAGAAGCAGCCATGTTCTAATGTGACACAGAATTTCTTAATGTATATTACTTAACAGAACCTAAGATTTATTAGTGACAATTACAAGTATACATCATAATTTTACTGCATTTAACTATGAAATATATTAATAATTTTTTTACAGTATAACAAATGATTTTTTAACCATTATTTTTTGCAAATTTAATACATTTATTGGAGATGATGACCTGACTGTCTTGAAAATCATATTGCTGCAGAATCTGAAATTTTTTTATATATGGTGATTTGATTTTCTGCCCAATTGATATATGTTGATACTCTATGTTGTTAACAAAATCAATATTTCAGACAGAAATGCCCACTCATCGAAGTTACGAGAAGCAGTGCGACATTTCCTGTGGTTGTTATTTCATGAATTCTTCTTCCAATGACTATTTAATTTCACCAACACGTGGTGGTTGCCAAAATAAGTGTGTCTGAACTCACTGTTTAGAGGAAACATGTGTTGTTCTTACTTACTCAACAGGATGCCAGTGTCTTTCTAGTGTAAGATTCTGCTAGATGTTTTGGTATAAGCATGCAGAGTTTTGAGATAGTTGCTCAAGTAAAGAAAATGGTGGAAACAATGTTTGCTAGCCATCGAACCAGTCGTGAGCTAAGAGGGAAATTATTAGACAGACACAGTGATACTGTGCAAGGTAATCAATACCCGAGATCCTTATGTTGTGGGTGTATGGGAAGGAAATGGATGTGTTTTGTCAGGTTATTTAAATATTTAATGAAACAAACACTTCGCAAATAGTGGCAAGTTCTTTAAGAATAATTATGTTACAGATGAGGGTTTTGTCCACACTGAAAATATATTAAATGGCTACCTAATTGACCTTGAAATAGTCTATCAAAAACTCTAATGTCCTAATTTTTTTAAGGTAGCTAATTCCAATTAAAAGCTCTTTGTATCTAGTTTGTTTATTTTCTTTGAGCAGGTGTAAAACCTTGAAGTGTGGAATACATCCAAAGAAATGTGAAACAAGTTTTCAGTTGATGAATTATAACCTTCAACTCCTTACAGCCTTGAAAGATTAAAATACTGAAAATCTATGCAAGGATTCGTAGTAAACTAGGATATGGAGGCATATGAAAATTTTTTCAGAAATTAGGTCTTGTTCATCACATATGAATTTATTGTATTCAAATTAAATATGTATGGGTGTGCTGAACATGTTTGTAGCCCATTGCCTTCAATAAATACATCATGCAGGTACATGTAATTCGCTTTGTAGCATGAGGCACACACAGCTACCTGCAGCAAGGGAAGGTTTACTTTTTGCTTTTTGAAAATAACCTGGAACCTTGTAAAGACCTGTTTTCTGATACACATGTAAACTGGGCTGTTTTTTTGTTGTTCCCTCTGCAGCAGTGGTTGAGCTCAAATAAGTATGTTGCAAAGCAGTGCCATGGTATGAGACAGCCATATTTCTCACTGGCTCTCAACCGAATCTTTGTCATCGTAACCTCGTATCTTGGACCCAGAATGCTTACTTCACCCATCACCCACATCATGTCTAAACACTTGATATTCATAATAAAGTATCAAAATAAATCAAAATGCCTTACTGCCCAATTTTTACAAAAGCTATCAATAAGACAGTCTCTTATGATTCTAAGAAAATTTGTTCATTCTTCTGAAATATTCATTTTAGATTGTTTTTGTTAATATATTTGTATAAGTATAGCTAAAATAAAATTTTTTTTATTTTACTACATAACCCTTTTTTATTAAAAAAAAAAAACAGAGCTTCAGGCTGTTTGATTCTGTTTCAAGAGGAAAATGGCAACCACTGTAGTGCTACTAGACTTGTTTGTAAACTTTACTTGTAAACAGTAGTTGGAGAGATGTCTGTGAAATTGTCACTGTAGCGTATTTTGCTAATAAGTACAGCTAAGCATTTTTTTAGAGTAATCTAACTGGTTAGGGGGGAAGGGGTTGGAAATTATAAAAAAAAACACTATTCATTTCAAATTATGTATGTTCAATGAAGCTTTAGAGTCAACTTATATTTCCGAGTGTAAATTGTCCTTTGAACAACATTCATTGAATTTGAATTTAAAGAAAACAAATTAGGCAACAACTAATTCTTTAAGTCAAAGTGCTTGACAAAAGTTTAAGGTAATTAAATTTAATGTTGGTTGTTGGTGTTATGTAAAAAATATGGTTCATGAAAAAGTCTTTCTAATTATGATTTTTTCAGAGGTGGCAGGTATGACATTACATTCACAACATGCAATAAAGAAAAAATAATAATATAAGATAGTAACAATATCTGGCTGAAAAATACAGCATGTCTCTAAAGTCTGCTCGAGGTTTTGGTGAATTGTGTTGAAAAACTAATTGAGCTAGCTACATGTTGCCTCTCTTGGTAACACGGAGATAGTCCAGACGATATTTCAGCCCTTGCTAAGTTCTGTGGAATGTGTCTGCTGACATAGTTGAGATCACGTTCCTGATAATGGTCTTCAGGCTTGGAAAACATTGCTCTTGACATAACCCCTCTGGGAAAACTATGATGTCAGGTGGACATGGAGGCCAATGTTAGGGCTGTCTTTGCCGATCCATCTGTCTGGAAATGTGCTGTCTAGGTACCCTCTTGTTGCAGAATCATGTTGGGCTGAAAGTGCTCAATTCAATCCACTTCTGTACGATCGTGTATGTGCTAGCTTACAACATGTGGGTTTTAGGTGCCCCATATGCACACATTATGCCTTTAGACTTAACAGGATAAATGAAGTATCTCATCTATAAAATAAACTTTTTTAAGAAGGCACCATCAATTCAGTGTGATTCACATTTTTTTTGTGAATTGTTTATTTATATCATTGTTTCATTTTTTGCACTAACTTATTCTTGTACACACATAATCTCAGTCTATTATGCAGCACTCTGTGTGCATTAGCACATGGTAAATCCCATTTTCACAAAGCTATGTGTGTGGATTTTGTAGAGCTTTGCGCAAAGTCTCATTATTTCAAAATTTTTAGCACCAACATCCGGTTGGCCACTTATTTAGTGTTCATGGATGCTACTGGTTTCTGGAAAATGCTGTTGCCAGCCTGTCAGAATCTCTCAATACATAGTCTCACCAAGGTTGCTTATTTAACTGTGTGTGGTAATTTTGTGGAGTCTAGGTGACTGACTTTTTAAAGTAATATCACACAATGTGCAAACTTTTGCACAGTTGCCATTTAACAAAAAAATTGACTGATAAATTATATTTGCTACGCCATCTGCTGATGGCAATAAACTTCTAGAATTTTACATCTGTATGCCAAAAAAACAGTATGTTGCTAGCTGTTAGTTTTTCCACCATACTGTTTCAAAAACCTAGCCTACTTTATGACACACTGTGCAACTAAATTAACATCCAGCCACTGTAAGTAAGTAGTAATAAATTTACCAATAGCTCAAATGTACACTTATAAATAAAAATGCTTTCAAAAAGTTAGAGCTATTGTTTATCATCATCTTTGACAACTTGCATTTATTTTTGAATCCATACAGAATGGTTTCAATAGCTTCTGCCAAAACATTGTGTTGGGTGTGAAACAGTAAGGGTTAAGCCTGGAGCTGGATAAACGGAAACAACAGTTTTTATCCAATCTTTTCTATTTATTAACACTTATTTTACAAAATAATTGTTTTCCACAACAACTGCTGCATAAGAATGTTACAGAACATGCAGCGGATACCTCCATGACACGTCACCACCTTTTAACAAACATTTACAAGGATTTAAGATTATACTAATAAACAACATAATATGGTTATAAAGTGCATTGGGCTGAAATTATTCCAACCTTTAATGCAACAACAGTGGCTCATCACAGAGACACTACATTAAACTCATCCCACATGCTAACTAAGCAGGATTACACATATGAAATCAACATTTTACTCACTAAATTTGCGTACCTCTGAATACTGCAAACATAACCTATTTAGGGCACAAAATTATCAAAACTCTGTTCATTAACTTGAGGTCACGAAGAAAATGCTAATGTTCTGCCGCTAAACTCGCTCCGTCATGTTGAGTTTGTGTATTGCATCGCCACCAAGCGACGTAACCAAGGGACTTGCCTCGGTTGTGAATGTCCATCAACTCGCTCAGGGTGTACTGTCACCGAGTTGCGTGTTGAGTCCGGCTTCTTGGTGCAGTCATCCGTCGTCGTACCAGCTCGCTGCCCAGCGAACTAGCAGTCGGATAGCTTCATTAGCAAACCGCACTCCACTCTCTGGGGACTCGCTGAGCCGTGTCTCTGCGCCGACAGCCCAACACACCTGACCAATGTACTCACTGCTCCGTGACTCGCCGCTAGGATGGCACCCATCCTCTCGCTCGCTCTCCGAGTAGAAGCCCCTCTCTTGCTCGGAAACGTACTGAAATCTGGAAATGATGATAGCGATGTGTAGACAAGGTTTTAGGAAGTGGTGTCAACCCTGAAAGTTGTTCGCATCTACTCACTACGGTTCCGGGTTCCATTGGTAACTTCCTCCCTTCACTCCTGAGCTGCTGACCATACCTCTAGCGGTCTGACTCCGCCGCCCACGGTAGAAATGTCTGATTTGTTCTCGGGAAGGCTGGGTTTGTATACTCCCCCAGAGTCTCTGATGTCACTTGTTTTGGCCAATATGTGGTGCATATTGCCAAACAGGTCAGGTGGTGCCACTTACACTAGGCAAATCTTGGCACGATTTCACCGTTTAGGGTGATTAAGAAAACATTTGCCAGTAGCTAGATAGCACTGGGTGTAATGGACGTATGCCCTATTAAAATTGTAATGTTTTGGTTTGTCATTTATAGGCAAAACATACAGGAGAAATAGTTTGTAATACAGCTTCTTTATTAATTTTTTTGTCTGTGCAGCCGCCACTCTTAGCGTTTGGTTGGTTAGATCGAACCCCCACGATGTGGAAAACAAACCCTTTGGCAAAACGTACCAGAAACCTTCTTTATTAAAAAAAAAAAAATATGCCAATGAAAATCTTAGAAGCTACACCTTATTCTTTTCTTCTTCCTACCAAGATTCTAAATCAGCGTGTGCCCAACTAGTAAAGCAATTTATTAAATGTAAAAACTAAATAAACTGATATACTCTATGCAGTTACTACTGTCAACTTGAGATGTAACCTTTTTACAATACTACCTAACTTCAATACGGTACCTTAGATACCAAAATACTGTATAAATACATAAAAAATTAAGTTTCATAAATTATACATAATTTCCTTAACAAAATTTTGTACATTGGTTTTAATTGCTTCTTGCAGCCTGGATTCCATGAAAAAGGTGTGTGAATCTCTCTGAGGACTCAGCTTCCATAAAAAGAAGTCACTATTAAATAAATAATGGTTTACCTAAATTATTTCAAATGCAAACTCCTTAGCTATCCAAATCTAAATTAAAATTAAGTAAACGAAGCACGAAAAGTTTTCAGTGAGACCAGGAATACTGGCTGTCAATGCGTGTGGCTAACTGTTAATATACGGACTCATAGCCTACTTCCTGAAGAGCGTTTAAACGTCACTGCGCTGAGATTGCACATCCTCTCATCACTGTAGTGGTGCCTAGTTGCGTACAAAATTCAAATTTGCACGCTATTGTTATCGCCTATAACTTTGCAGGGTCGCTTTGCAGATGTATGTACCTTAAAAAAAATTGCTTGTTTTGGCATTTCCTATCACCTATTAAATTTATGCCTAGCAATTTCTGAATATGCTGTATATGAATGGAGTAGTTGTAAATGAAGATTTGGTGCATTTACACTTTGGTACATGTGAAAGACACTTAAAACCCAAGTTATCGCTACCATCTTAATTTCTGTTTTTATTTCTCAAAGGTGGTGGTAGTTTCTTGCCACAGTACTGATGTAATAGGAACTTGAAGGAGATAGTGACGAGGCTGAGCTCAGAACATATTGCATAAAGCTGTGAACCGTGACATACAGGGGTGCAAAAACTTATTCACTTGCAGCCAGCTATTGTTTTAATATTGTATTTTAAATACTGTTTTATGTTATAATTTGGCTCTTCCACTTTTAAAATCATACTGCAGTGGGCAGTGGCAAAAATATTTTTTTATTCAACTTTATAAAAATATATTTGTTGGGTAATAACAGTGACGTGTCAGGGAGAGCATGTATGCAGGAGTAAGATCTGATAGGGTAATTAAATGGTTAATAAAGATTTCAGTCTTTCACGGCCATTATCTGAAATAGCTTGGCTTCTGGGTTGTAGCCACGTCCAAAGCGAATGTATCACTGACATTTCGGTCAATGTTGCAGTCGCCATTATCAGGATGGATTTACCTACTGAGGTTATTACGAGTTCTCCTGCCTTTTAATACTCTCGCCCGAGCGGGGAGTGTTTCCCGGTTGGCTGCAACTGCGAGCCAATCACAGCACCCCCAGCCAAACACAGGAACCCGGCTCTGATTGGCCAGACCAACAGGCCAACCAAATGAAAGGAAGGCTGTGATTGGCTCACAGCTGCAGCCAATCTCAGGCGAGAATATTAAAAGGCAGGAGAACTCTTAATAACCTCAGTAGGTAACTGCTCCCTGATGATGGAGACTGCAACGTCGACCGAAACGTCGGTGATATATTCACCTTGGTCGCGGCTATAACCCAGAAGCCAGGCAACCAATTAAATGATTGTAAAGGGGATGAAGCTGGAACTCTGGTGTTTCGTAATTTATCTACATGTCATGAAAAGGTAATTGCTGAACTACATATTTTCGTTCATAAATTGGCACTGTTTGAGTTCTGCATTAGCAGCACCAACATATTGACAGAGCTAGATGTGTATGGAGACTGTATATGTCTGTGACTTGAAAACTGCCACCTTGTCAGTGTATATAACAGTAACTTATGTCCCTGACAAGTGCCAGACTCATGTTGTTGAGCTATATAGTGAGGACGGGGTTAGTCAACCTTCTTGCAGCACAGTTGATGAATGCCTTTCACCATTCAGCATTGTCTATGGTTATAACATAATCAAATCCTTGTGTCTATGTGACATACTGTCAGTGCTGCTAATGCAAAACTCTACAAGTGTTTAGGCACTCTAATGTTTCCTGATTACTTTAATGCTCATCTAAGTGCAGGTAAGTTTTTTTGCTTATGCTGTTTATTGTCATATTTTTTGTGTGTTTAATTTAAGGTGCTGGTTAAAATCTTGTGGTTTGCTTGAAATTAAATGCTTAATATTTTTATATTACTTAAGCTAATTCTATAATTGTAAGTTTATTTAATATTTTACTTAAGCTTTATGTCTTAGTCATGGGAAATTGAAAAAGGAATCTCCCAGCATTTGCTTGGAGTGATTTTGGCAAGCCTTGGAAAAAGGAAGTCGGGGTGGCTGAATGAGGATTGGAACTTGAATATTCTAGAATGCAAGTCTGATGTTTTATAGCTGCGCTACTTTTCTTAGATGAATGAGTATTGCTTTTAAATATTATTGTAGAAGATTTTAGTGTACTTTTACAGATCATTATCAAGGAGTGCAAAGAAATAGATGTGTTTTTATATTTTATAATGAGATAGGTTAGGTAAATTCAAAACTAGATATTAATATACTTTAGTAAGGAAAAATACTTTGAACGTCTTATAATAAATGCACTTTTTTTTTTTTTTTTTTCCAAGATACGAAAGTTCTATACCACAAATTACTCTGTGTGCTTCTCTCTTAAATTTTTCAATGGTAAATAAAATTATTTTCAAATGTTTTGAAGTTAATGACCAAATTAGGAAAAATAATCTATCCCTTTTGAGTAGTAATGCAGTAATTTATTTGCTTTAGATTTAACATATCTTCTGGACAGCATTCTTAATTAGTATCATTGCTTTATGTTATAACCCATAATTAGCCTATCTTATCATCAGACTATAAATATATGTTCAAGTTTGTGACTTGTTTTGTTTCAAGATGTAAGGCCTTGTATTACCACTTTCAAATATTTTATATCTCCTGCTTTAATGTATTATATGACCTCTGAAAATCAGGCTGTGTGGTTATTATTCGAAAGTTGGTAATGATTTGCTTTATTCTATTATAGTGGAAGATTTAGATCTTTGTTGAGAAAAATGGTAATATGATTCTTTTAGTTTAAATTTTGTTGTCTTGTTCATTTTTTTGAGAATATTTGTTCTGATATTCATGAGAGAACAACTTGAAATTATTGTTTAAATTTTCAATAAAAGATTTGTTTAAGTTTTAATGACTAAACAAAAACCAAGATACCCTGACTAAAATCTGTTTATTAAAATAAAATTGGTTTGATGGTATGTATAGGGTTAATTATATTAGTTACTTCTGAAGTAAATTAGTGCTTCATTAGTTAAAGCTTTGCTACATTGTAGTATTTTTAATTTTAGTCATGATCACTATACAGGCTAGTAATAATACTGGAAAAAGGATTATGATAAACATTTTTTAGAATATTTGTACACAAATTCATAATATTTTAAAGAATTGTTCATTGATATTTGATACATGAATTATTAATAGTGTTTAGGGAGACTGTAAATAATGCATAATTTTATAAGAAAGGTTTTTTGTGTCGAAAAAACATATTTTAAGAAATATTGAATAAAATAGAAAAGTTTATTATTTACTAATTTAAAAATAAGTCATTCATCCCTGTTTGAGTTCTAAACCTACTTAAATTTGATTGGATTTACATGCAGACTTGTATCCACTGTAAACTAGTAAATTAAATTTAGCTCAGAAGTCATATTAATTAGTATTTTTTTTTTTTTTTTTAGATTTTCTTACTATAAGAAATATATGTTATTTACCCTCTCATTTAATTAAAGGTAATTATAAATCTTATTTAGGTATTACACAAACAAAAATATATTTTATTAGAAAGACATTGTCTTCATGCTGCCATTTTATCTAGTATTTATTATCTTAATAGCTGTTATCTTGTGAACAGAGCCGTGAAATTCCTATCTTTTCTGACAGACTGTTTAATAGCATTTGTTTGAAAAACATAATACTCCTTTTGAAGCTATCGAGTAAATAAATTTCAATCAGAACTCTATTAGGCAGTGGCAATACAGTAACCTTGAAGTATCTGATCAAAATATGTGTAAGTATTGTAAGTTGATTTTTATTTTCTGCCACATAGTATTGTTACAAGTGGGAAAACAGGTTCGAAAAGGATATCCCAATTAATTAAATACAGTTTTATTTATTAAGTACTACCAACACTATTAATTAAATTACAACACTTAAAATGTTTGTCCACAAATTAACCACTCTTTCATTTAGTCCACAGTTTACTCTCCCCACTGACAGTGTGTCTCCCTATTGCTTGTCTCTTAGCGTGCCCATCTGTCCCAACACACTGTCTCTGACTACTCACGTGTCCATTGCACACAACACAGTCCTGATGCAGTGTTAGCATACGAAGCCCATCGCTCGTCATCTGCCTTAACACCAAGGGATCACTCGGCCCCCTCACTTCACGGCCTCTGAGGCAGTCGTCACCATTTTTATACCCCTCAGCCCCCTTCTGGGATGGTCTGCACCTCTTCTAAGTGTCGCGTCATCAAGTTCAACTTCTTGACACTCAAAGCTTCCAGAACAGTTGCATCCTTATTATGCCTCTTCTTCATGCAGGTGGGTCTCTGGGAACGTGCTGAACCCTCCAAAGCTGTAAAGAGGGGGTGGTAGCGAGGTGCCATTGGTAATCAGATTAAGCGTAAGCGTGTAATACTAATGGACAGTGCCCCACCCATGGGCTAACAAGCCAGCTGGCTGGTTAGAGGGCGCTGGCCTGCCTCGTGGCCTCGCCTCTAGTATACTCATAACAATGCCCCCTCCTTAAACCTGTTTGTCTCATACAGTTAACAATGTGGTGCTGTTGTCCATGCTGCGATGTCATTCTACGCATCTGGCAATTGCATTGGATATGGCCCACTTCTTGACGGATGTAACATTGCGGCCGTCCTCCAACTCTGGGACCATAGGTCTACTTTGAAATCATTCTGGACCTCACCTTTCTCTATTTGTTGCTGTGGCATCTCCTTTTTCATCAGGCAGTCCCTCTGGATACGTTCCCGTTCGTAGTACCTCCATTGAATATGCCCTAGTCCCTGGCAGACAAAGCACCATGGGCAATTTTCTTCCCTTCGAACCTGCACATTTTCCTCCTCAACCCCATTGCCACATCGCTGTCCTCCTTACGTCAGTTTCCTCCCATGATTCGGGCAGTCGTGCTGGACATGCCCCCTTCTCGGCATGCAAAGCACAGTGTTTCTTGAAGCAACATAGGCACCTTCAATTTCCAGGGCATGAACAAAAGAACTGCAGAAATTCTTGTGTTGGGCCAAACGAAGGGTTTTCTAAATCTCTGCATCCCTGAGTCTATCTATAAATGCGTTAGTAGCTAGCTGCTTTCAGAACTCTGCAGCAGCCTGTGGGTAAGCAAGGTGCACAAGCCTCTCTGTCAGCCTCAAACTCCTGAATTGTTTCTGAGGATCGCTGTTGACGCATCTTCAGGGCAGTCCTGTACACCTCGCCCATGTGTCGGTCACCATACCTCAGCTGAAGAGCTTCTACTTGTACAGCATAGACCTTCTGTTCTGGAACTGACGTGGTCTGCTCTAGGGAAGATCCTCGCAGGGCCAAGACAAGTGCTGTAGACTTCTCTCTTCCTTGCTCCAACCATTCACCTCTGCAGCTGCCTCAAACTGTCGCTGGCCACAAACATTGACCAACGAAAGTGGGTGGCTTGAATTTTGGGCGGTGGTTGAAAGCGCCTTTCACCTTGACTTATCCAGGCACACATTTCCGGTTAGCAGCAGCCATTGTTTCTTTAATCATCTGACAGAACTTCTCAGTAATAGCTTCTACGAGCCGTTCGGTTGCCTATATAAGCCGCATTAGCTGTTGTGCCACTATATCTTCATGTTCGGCTAGCTGTTGCTTCTGTCGGGCAAGTTGCTTTTTCTTGCTGTGTGAGATGCTGCTCCAGACACTGTACTTTGACCTTCAAACTGAATGCTGGTTTTTTCAGTCTTCTTCATTTCATCAATTTTGCTCTTCACGGCATTCTTCACCTCTTCTTGACTGTTCCTTATTTCACTCTTCATTTAATTCTTCATCTCTTCTTGGCTACTGTTAATTTTATTCTTCATTTCCTCCTGATTGTTTTCTATTTTATTCTTCATTTAGCCTTATAAAGCTATTAAGTTCGTTATCAGCCATCTTCCTTGTTCACTTTCACTATCAGTCTATTACTATCACTACTGTCCTATTAACTACACTCAAATTTCACCTATGAGCTAGCCTATACTTCTTTAAAACAGCAAAATTATATTTTTTTCTGTTTACTTTAAATTTAAAACTCGTCTTTGGAATTTACGTATTTGATCGGGATAGTAAATTGATCATGAATTTGGCCGCCACCATGTATAGACCCGGCTAATGACTCCTTCTCTGGGTCGTGACGTGGCCCGTGTGGGTGCTAGGCCCCATTCCCATATTTATAATAAGACACTACATCCACTCTCATCTGTGGGCATGCCCACACACCTCAGTCTGCCAGTGCTTGCACGTGGTAACCTTCACAAAACACTATTCCTATTCATGATTTTATTCACAATATTACATCCACTCTCCCTCCACATCATTTTACACAGTTAAAAAGCTGGTGGCACGAATCTGTGTAAGAGTTGGTCTAGGACACGTGTGCTGGACAGAATAAAAGTTCATAGTGCATGACAAAAAAATTCAGTTAATGAATCAAAATAATAATTATGTAAAGCAGTCTACTAGCCGAGGTAAGCCCTGAAGTTACGTGAAAGTGATTTATAGAATTTAAGTGAACAGATGGACGTGGATCAGTAAGTTAAAAAGTTGAAGACGACGGGTGCGTGGAGTTCCTTACCTCGGGCAGTGGCGGCGACAAGAGGCGTGCCCTAGAGGAAGGTCAACTGCCCATTTCCGAGTGATGACCGTTACAAACAAGCATCACCGGGAAAAGGAATAACTACATATAAATAGAGACGGGAAAATTTTGCGAATTCATTTCGCGATAGGCTAAAATACAAATAGTTATACCTCAGTGCTGCCTCTGCTATTGGCTCACAACTCACCTGGATGACACTGGGCCAATGAGAAACACCCAACCAAAGCTTTATCGAATCACAGGCTGCTACGCTGGGACGTCTCACAAGACAGCAGCCAATGAGTGCGTGATATTTGACCGAGTGTACGTAGAACTATGGAGTTCATCCTGGAGGTCATTGAACCCGCAAATTTTTCCTGTCCCAATGGCTGCAAACAACAATATTAATTAAGTTAAATGTTTAAAAGAAACTAAAATTTTGTTTAAGGCCCGCTTAGGGACTGTTCGGCAATGCTCAGGTGTCAGAATATTTATTGCATTGTAATTAAAAGTATCCGTCTTGAAGTGGTCACTCCGTCCACGCTAAAATCACAAAACACTAGGGAAAAATGCCCTGCAGATTATTCCCTTGCATTACATTATGTGGGTTTTTAGACTTGCATTTTCGGAGCATTTTGGATAACCAGAGTTTTTGTTAACCTAAGTTCGGTTAATAGGGGTTTTACTGTTATGTCATATACTTGCAAGGTTGGCTGCTTGGGTTGATTTAAAAACTTTTGATGTACGCTTGCTAGTATTGTTTTGTTGTAGTATTTTAATAGTAGGATATGATCTACTTACGGGATATCTTTTTATTTAGAACCACAACATAGAATGGTCAGGGGTCTTGACATCTTTGTTATCTGTGCTTATGGGCCTCAAACATGTAAAGTATTTGAGTCTAGATGGCACCCCAAGAGTGCAGTTATTTCTGAATTCAGCCAGAACAGTCTTCACTAAAAAATATTATATTAATATGTAGGTTTTTGTTGCTGGTTTTGATAATGATGGTCAGCAAGGCACGGACGACAAATATTCATAACTTTATGAAACATACAGATTATTTGATTGGCTCATGTGTGTCCTTATTCTTCATAACTTGTAGTAAGTAAGTCCATTTGTTATAATGTGGTCACAGAGATTGGGTAGTCAGATCAAATGCCTTCTACCAAGGCATTCCAGATTATATTAATGGCCTGCTTAGTTTTGGATTTTCCACAAATGAAAAAAGTGGATATTGCAGCGTGCTGGTGAGGTTTCTTAAGGTACTCTCATTTCTGCTACCAGTGCACTTTGTTCGTACTTAGGCTCACTATTTCCCTCGTCATCTGTTTCTCATGACCTTAATTTTGTCGAGATATTTAACATTATTTCATTTATTCAACTATTTTTTGTAAGCCTGTACTGCTCCGGGTAATTAGATATTGAAACCAACCGTTTAAACCTCCTTTACAAGATGTTTATCCCATTGTTACTCCTTGCTACACCATGCTTGTTATAATTGTCACTGATTCTCGTGGTCCTAATTGCCTGGATTGCTATGCCATTATGATTCCAACCCAACAAAATACCATGGTTCTATAGACAAATGAATTGAATATAACATTATTACTAACATCATTTGTCAGAGGAGTTTGTACAGTAAAGAGAGACAAATGTCATTAACTGCAACCCACAGTTGTGTGTAGCACTAGCCCTGAAGCTGTGCTATTTTTGTTCATTTCCAATTCTGATGGAATAGTTAGGCATACATTTACTCCATTTTTTTTTTATAAAATATCAGGTATTCAGTTTACATTATGGATTTAGTGTTAATACAGGAGACAATAGCTTTGTAAGAGTGTATAGTCTTATGCCATTGAACTTATTTAAAAGGGTCCAGCATGGTAATCTGGTGAAATGGCCCGTAATACCAATATTTTTACTAACATATATTGTAATATTGGCCTGCCGTGAGAATACGATACACACCATTTTGGTTCCTTACTTAGAACTGTCATTGAAATAATTGAGGAAATACTTTTAAGTTGGTTATTATTCAAACTCATTGTTCTCAAAGCAATATAGCTAGCAATATAAACCCAACGATATTTATTAGGGACTACTTCAAAGACTAATATAGATTTTTACATAGGTGACAGCAAATAAAATAAGTAATTATATTTTGAAAAAAATTTTTTATATTTCTGATACTTTTACACCAACCAAATATATTGACAGTATTGATAATAGTATGTAATTTTACTACAGAAAGTTTTACTAAAATCAAAGAAGCTCTTTTTAAGCTACATATGAACATATTTCTTTAATAACAACTGTTGTTTTTGACTTTCTCATGCTTAATCATTGATTTTTTTATATGATAAATATAATTAGCTTTATATTTGTTTTAGTTACTAACTTATTTTAAAGAACAATGTTCTAGTTGTAGTTGTTCCACATGTTTTGACTCTTACTTTGCTTACTTGCACAATTCATCTACTATTGTACTGTATTGTACCGAGCACAGAATAAATGTGTTTGACCATGTTTTTTAGTACTCAATGCAATTACCTAACTTGCCTAGTGGAAACATGCTATAGTGAGAAAGTATTTTAAATATTTATTAATAAAGTTTGTGATATGTAAAAATTGCAAGGAGTCAATGTTGAAATTTTTTACCAAAAATTAAATTATCAAATCTGATGAATAAGCAAGACTACATAGTATTTGCACTAAAAATACCATTTTGATTGTTGATGTTTTCTGTGCATGGTGTTGACTACTTCAATATTCTACCCATGCTTCAACAGCTTTTACCCTGGTCAAAAGTGATGATAGTGAAGATAGTGAAGACAATATGAGAGTTATAGAAACTGATGAGATAAATTAAGCAGCTCCAACCCAAGTTGTAAGTGACCAAGTAAAACTAACATTCAGTCTTATGAAGCGGGTAAATCTGAATCCGTTGATGATAACTCCATCTGGAGTGTCGCCCAAGTGATGAATACATGCATGTAAATATGCTGCATGTTATTTTCACGCATAGATACTGTTTCATGTATGGATCTAATGCAAACCTAATGTTCCTTATAGTACTTATGTAAATGGAAGGAATTCATTGCTTCTGTTGTGATTGTCTAAATGGAAACAGGATGGTTGGATGCTGTGCCGATGCTGAAAGTTTAACATATTACTTAGCGAATGGCAGATATTTGTCTCAAATAATACGTCCTGCAGAAATCATGTATAAAATTTTTTCAACTGATATCAGCGTTGTAATGAAAGATAGTGATGATGATTGAAACAACCTGGGAAATATTATGCTATCTATCTATCTCTCTCAGAATAAAAATTTACTGTAGAGCATCTAAAATAAAAAATCAGTAGTTGTTATTGAAAAAATATTTTTTCTTTTTAATTTCAACATATCATATTTTATTTAGTACTGAAAAAGTGCCTCTTTGATCTTGGTGAAACTTTTTGTAGTACATACTATCAACAAGATTGTAAAATTTTTTTGGTTTGGAGTAATTGCATAACTATAAATAATTGTTTTTAAATATACAAATTATTCTTTAAATTATTTCCTAATGGATGCTGTTTGTTTAATTTTTTAGTTCTAATAGAGTTTTAGAAATATTAGCTTGAAAAATAACAAACCCTACATGTACTTTTTTGATTACCTCAAGGACAATGATATTTCAGGCACCAAAAACAGCTTGTGTCATATTCTCATGGGGAGCCAATATCGTGAGATAAAAGTTATTTAAAATACTGGCTATGGGGACCATTTCACCAAGCTTACCACACTAGATCTTTCAGTAGTTTTCCAAATACATAGTACCAATGGTGTGTATCATTCTGCCACTGTTGCTTTGTCAACAGTGTTTGGACACTGCTTCAAGTAGTTGTCATTGTTTGTAAACAAGTATCATTTGTTGCGTTTGGAAGTGACGTTTGGGAAGTTGGTTTCACTAGTACTAAGTATTTTGGAGAATGATCAAATTTGAACAAGTTACACAACATATGTTTTGATAGCATCAAATCCTGGTATGTATTTTATAAGGGAATTACTTTTATATATTTCATTAAGTTTTTAATGGCATACCTTATGATAAATTATTATATTTTGCTGTATGGTGGTGTATAGTTTGCTGTTTTTAGATTAAAATTTTTAAAGAACTTTTTTTTACAGAGTTATATCACAGTTAAGAGTCAAAATCTGAATAAAATTGAATAGAGATTTCTAAAACTCTGAATTGGAGCTGCCTGTCCAAACAAGCTTTTTAAATATAAGTTCACATGGTCTTGCTCCAAAAGTACTTTACCTATAAAAAAAAGTCCGCAAATTGCAGGGTACAAATTTAGTGGATGGCAGGAAATGCCAAAACAAGTTGTTTTTGTTAAGGAACATATGTCCAGAAACGAAACCCTGCAAGGGTACATATGGGAACAGTAGCACACAAATTTGAATTTGACAGGCTTCATGGTACTACACCAATCCCTTACTTAGCATGACTAATGCATTCGTAAAAATGTGTATGCTATTCAAAATTGCATATTCTCAAGCATTAGTCTCCATAAATAGCAAGGCTAATTTACTTAATGTGTTTCAAAATGTAAAGTGAAATATTCTTTACGTAATATAAATACGTAGAATAACACTCAACGATAAATATGTCACACCATTTATCTTTATAAGCCTACCATTGAATACTTTGAATGACAAATATGACACTGTGTAATGGGAGATTTGTGGTTGTTTTTATCATCAGTCTGCTGTTTGGCTTCTCCGTCTGATGTGCCCTTTAACTCACGTCGCGTACCTTCCCACAAACTTTCCAAACCATCCTTCAATGACAGTGAAACCAATATTACTCTCTGGGTATTTACATTTAAATTTTTAAAAAGGTAAAGTGCTTTTTTGCATATCACTGCTTGGTCCACACCAATCCTGTCAGCCCGTGATTTTTTTTTCTTCGTTGCACCATTCATTTAACAACCTTTACCATGTGAATCGTCTGTTCATTTCTGTTCCGGTATCTATTGTCAAATATACAAATATATTCCCGCTAATACAACCAACAGCATCTGACTTATATAAATGTTTGATGGAGTCCTTATTTCATATGATTGTGCACACAGTTGACTTGCTTAAAACTAAGTGTGGCCTTCATGACATCCTGCTTGCTGTAATACTTCTAGTTTTGTCTCAAAAACTTGAATATGATGCATTACACTCTTACTTGAAAGCCTTGATTCCAATATGATTTCCAACTGCAGGTGCTTGTGCATGTAGAGTTACCATTAGACGAATGGAAAGACGTTACTTTGTGTTTGAGCAGGCGAGTTCCCTGCCACTGGCTAGACTGAAGTTCATCACGGCCCGGTCTGTGGCCGGGCGCAAATGGTATGGCCCGGCGGCATACGTGCGGATGTAAAAACATTTGGTCCTTTACACTCAATAGCTGTAACTGAACTTACCATAGCTGATATTTGTACAACAGACGATAGCGTTGTCAGACCTGTGCATGCGTCTCTTCCCCCCTCGCATAGCTAACTGTATGCCACGGCACATCTGTTGTTAGTCAAATGCATAGTGGATGGTTGGTTGTTTTACGTTTACACTTTTGGCTTTATGCAATCAGCTCAGTGTTGACTGCTGGTGAGTACAGTGCTGCAATCACAGGTGCGATGAACAGCAACGTCATGTCAGACTTTACTTTCATCGAGATGGCCGATATGTAGAGACCTGCAAAATTCGCGGATTCATTGACCTCTAGGATAGACTCCACAGGCCTTTAAATACTCGCGGAAATGACACCTGTTCATTGGCTACTGACGCGTGTGACGTCTCAACTAGGCTGTCCGTAGTTCGGCACTTTCTTGGTTTAGTGTTTCCCATTGGCTCATAGTTCCCCGGATAAAATGTGGGCCAATCGCAGAAGCGGTACGAAGGTATAGTTGTTTTGATGCTAGCCTATCGCGAAATGAATCCGCGAATTTTGCATGTCTCTACCGATATGTTAATGGTGTACGGGCAGGTGAAGAAAATTGTAGCAGGAGCAGTGTGCATTTACCAAGGGCGCTTTCACGACAGATGTGTACCGAATAGGAAGACCTTCGTATGGCTTAACCAGTGACTACCTGAAACTGGGAGTTCCATATTTCGAAGGTGATGCAACCAAACTGCATACTGCTAACTCTGTACGTCTGCACACGGCTTGTTGCTTGCTTCCTGTGGAGCATTTGACTGTGGCAGCGCTACGATCACGTGTCCTCTCAGCCAGTGGAGTAGTACCCTGAAGCCCACCAAGTTCAGATTTCAGCACAACTGTTCGCGTTTCGCGTTGTTTCATTTCTGGACGTATGTTTCTTAATAAAAAAAACTTTTTTTTTCATTACCTAAAATTTGTTAATTTTGTGCCCACAATTCATGAACCATTCTGTATAGCATTTAAGCCTTTAGCCTTTTGTGAAAGTTCATCTTTAACAACTAGTTTCCAACACCTTGTCTTAGGAGGCTTACCTTGGATTAATAAAAAATGAATTCGAAAATGAGTTAAATAGTTAGAAAATACAGATTTGACAATAATATTGTTTTCATTGCCTGTAAATCATTATAATTAGCTGTAGGTAAAGGCTACTACTGATGATTTTTTTCCCCCTTGTAGTCGTAGTGCATGAATGAATGTGTGCTGCATGTTTTTTTTATGTCTAATATAAGTGGTAAGATATTAGAATTATTGTTAAAAATTTTCTATTAAATCCTGTATTGAAATATTTTTTTTTATATTTTATAATTTCAAAAAATCTTCTCTATAATTGATGCTGGGAAAGTTTTAGTAGACTGAGATTTTAATGTTTTTTTAACTCATTATTTATTCTTCTTAATCTACTGTTAGATGACAACTGGCAGTGTGGCAGAAATATTATGAATTATCAAAAGTGTAAACGTAATTTTAATTATTGAAGGGGTTGTGGATGTAGCTGTTAATACATAATTCTTTTAGTCATTAAAATGTTCATTAATTTTTTTTTATTATTTAGTTTAATGGTAATTCATTTTCAAAAATATTCCCCATATGCTGCTTCAGTTTAATCTGAACCAGTATATAATCGCATGGCCATATATGCCTTTATTCTGTGGGTATAATATTTTGTTTGGTTTGTGACAAATGGACAAGATCTACTTCTAGTGTTCAGGAGGTTTGTGAAATTTACACACTTCAGTGTATGTACTGTGCATCACTATATTTAATAAAATCAAGAATTTTCATACAATCATCCATTATGTTTTCAGTGACTTTCTAATTTAATTTTTTCCGAGTTAGTTATTTTCAAGGCGAATAAAAATATTGTACAATTGTACTTAGTTTCTGCAGAAATAAAATTGTTCAATCGTACGTTAGTATAAAAACTCTATTGAGATGATGATGGCAAAATTTTGGCTGATTGAAATATGGAGGTTTTTGATAGCTTCTTAGGTACATTTGTTTTTTGTGGTTGTTAAATGTTTTCAAGTTTTTTTTGTATTCACATAAAACACTTACAGCAAGTTGAATTTTTTACTATTTGTGTAGTAGTTTGATCTTGCATTATCAATAATCTGACTGTCAGAGACTCCTGCTTCAATGAACGTGTTGTGTGTGGTCTTTCAAGAGTGAATACTTTTGTTAATTATCTATGAAGTTTTAATTGCTTTTACATTTTCAAACATTTATGAAAATATTTTTCATTTCTAAATATTATTGATTCTGTTTCTGCTGGACATTAGCCCTAAATTATGTGCAAAGTTGATACTCATTACTTCCACCACACTGTGGAAATTACATGGAAGCAAAAAGCAGTCTCTCTGGTATAATTTTGAACTGTTACTTTAACAGAAAAATGAAGTGTGGGGATTTGTTCTTCTCATTGACAGTCGTTATTGGCCTAAACTCTGTAATTTTGGTTTTAGATATAACCTCAGTGTACCCTATGTAATGGTAGTTGTTAAATTCTAGAAGAGGTTTTTCAAAATTGCATTTAAAAATAGTTAAGGGTAAAGATAATGTTCTTGCAAACTAGGTGAAATAAATTAAAAATTCATATGTTGATTGACTTGAAATGTGTTAGACAATATTGGATTTATTTAAGAGGCAGTTCCCATCAAATTGTTTCAATCCAGATCTCACTGGCTAGCTATGATCTGTATTTCTCATACATAAACACTTAAAGAATTTTGCTGGGCAGCAAGCTAAATTTAAGTTCCAGAGGATATTACAATTTGAGGTTAAGTCTGTTCACTATGAAAATAGTCTTGCAAAAAAATAAAAATTCATGAATGAAGTTAGTTAGTTTATTTTTTCCTTTATCAAACACTGGACATAGCCACCATTTACACACAGTAACCTTTACATCAATAAAAAAAACTCAACTGCACAACTACTCAAAACCAATTGGTTCATAACTGGGGCACGATATCTACTTAGAGTTTGTTGACGAAAATCCTGCCGTTTACTTGTGACGCACTGCACAAATGGCAGAGAGACCATTAGTCTGCTCAGATGGCCACAGATTGATCAAAAACGGCTCCAACTGGGCATACGGTGCCGCCTGTGGTTGAAAATTCTAGCTCAGCCCAGACCACAGGTGTGAAATTATTCTCTTCACTAAATTAATATATTCAATTGGCGAGCCGCCACTCAGCGTCTACTTTCGCAGATGCCCAAGCACTAACATGTCTGCCTACGAGCCCAGCTTCCTGCACACTGGACGATACTGCACTCGTGATGCCATAAACCACCAATCATAGTGCAGCTTACCCTTTCCGCCAACAACAAAACACGTTTCGACCGTGAAAACGTACCGTGGAGCTTTACGACTTTGCCCAAAAGACACATCATGTCATCCGATTTCCCATACACAAACTGAACATCACTCTCTCTCTAGTTCTCTCTAATGACGATGTAACTGGCAAAACCATTCCATCATCCTGTTTTCAGACAAACATCCCTAGCAAATGATACAAAAGAAATACATAAAAAAATTAAAGGAGTAGGCAAAATTTAAGTAAAAATATCTTCAAATTACATTTTACATAGAAAGTAAACAAACCATCAGAATGATTGAAAATCATTCAATAAATGTGAACTATGTTCATAATACATGCTGTTACTTACATAGTGATAGAAAACCTAACCAAGTATAATTTCTGATCATAAAAACATAATAACTCTTTAATAAACTTACTTATTTAGAAAGTGGAGAGAGTTAGTAGCCTGGGTTGCTACATTATGTGTGTATGAGACATAACACAAACCCTTAGAATGTGTATAGGTAATACCAACAAATCCTTAAAATTTGCATACAAGAAAACGCAAACAATCCCTTCAATATCACATATACACTACCACATTTGAAAGTGCACAAATGAATTCCGTGTGTACTATCTATGAGGCTTTTAAGTTCTGTATAGGTATTTAGTTCTTAAAATAATAGTGGTTCACTCCTATTTAGGAGTAGGAAGTTGATATTCAGTGGCGTAAAAAGAAAATTAATTGCTGTAGCTAGCTAACTTTGTGTCATGGACCTCCATGTATCCACCAAATCTAATCAGTGAAAATCCTACTATCTCACTCAAAATATTATATCACTCACAACTTTAAATTTTTTAAAATCTTTTTTAAGTTCCCTTGGACTGGCAAATTTTATAAAAGTCCACCAAGTACACTGTTCAGTGAGTCAATCAAATACCACTCTTTAAACACTGAAATAGGTATTTAAAGTCAAATACTTATACTAACACATTACTAATAAGCTTAAAATGTATGTAAGAGATTAGTTGTAACTATATGTGAGAGATATTACAATCTGTTACTGATTTGAAATAGAGTATATAAGCCTCTTGAAGTCACTAAACTTTCAGTGTTTAACACTTGATCATTATAAACTACAGCGCAAATTAAATATGACTTCCATTTTTATGTCATTTTGTTTAAAATTTGTACTAGTCTTAATCTTTGATGGTTTAGAATAATATACATTTATTCCAGATTGCTAGAGAAAAGATTGCCTGGCCTCTGTCGTTTCAGTGCACCACACCAGAAGTGATGCATGCCCAAAGCATTCTTAATTTTTAAGGCAAATTATCAGTGATGACACTCGTTAAAGAGTCAACGTTCACCGACTATCATACTAATCTGTCCACTTGACTACTTGAAGTGCGTGCCATGGCTACCCAACTAGTAAACATGAGAACTCAATGTCATTCCATATTGTTTATAAAAAAAGTCCAATATCTTGTGAATAATTTAAACAATTAAAAATTCAAACATAACATGAAAGTATACCTTAAAAGTCATAGGATTACAATTTTAGAAAATAATATATTCTGATGTTAAAATGCAAATAAAAAAGTTAATCAAGTTGTACCATGTAGAAGGCACTTACCCACTTCATGTAGTTTTTAATGAAATCTTTGCCGAAATTTTAACTGCTGTTTACTGACAAATACAATCTGTATCAGCAACCATAAATATTTACTTTCAGTAGTGCCATAGCATTATAATAGTTTGCTATTTTGCATTACAACATTTTCCTTGCATCAAATTAATATTTATTTGAAAATAAAGTTATGTCTTTTTATTTCATAAGCACTCTTACATACCTTTTGAGATGAATGCTACTTCAAGGGTGTGAATCCTGTTTTATATCATAATTTTATTTTTACGTTAAACACTTTGATCGTGTAGATTTTTTGAGTGGCATAACTTTCAAAAAAAAAAAAAAAAATACATATTGTACACTGTGTACATAATTAGCTGGTAAAGTTAGATTTTTAGTTTTTGGTAAGGATTTTGACTACTAAAATAAACTTGTGTGACAGAAATCCAAACTGTATCATGCAGTTGCCTTTAAACCTAAAACGTTTCAGTTCTGTAATACGTTTGATTCTCTTTATTTTTACACTCCATAAACATTACAAATGTAATTTGCAAACTTATGATGCAAAAAGTGTATAAATAATTATTTATATACCTATATTTAATTTTGTTGAAGTTGAGCCACTCCAAACATCTGCAAGTTTAACAGTGATTAACTTAAATATAAAACCTGAAATGGGGTGCTTATTCGTAGCTGTTTCTGAAGAGAATTCTTTTTGTTTGCAAAACATACTGAAAATAACTTGTAATTAAATGTCATTTTTATAATTACTTTTGAAACCTCAGTGAACGTAGTTTGACTAAACACTGCTTTTTGCTCCTTGTGTTGTCAGGCGTCTTTCAAATTTTTGTACTATGTCTTTTATACATTTTTATTTTAGCAGGATTCTCTGTGTTGATCAAAACAATTAATGTGTTTAATCTTAACTTGTGTTTGAAGAGTAACATTTATCTTTCCTGCAACTATTTGTTTTAGTGGTGAGTTTTTACTTAGTTTCTGTCATGTGTGTTGTTTGTGTCATAGTGACGAGTGTGCATATCTAGTTGCTTTCAGTGAGTCAGACAAGTTCTAACCAAGGTATTTTTTTTTCCTCTTCCATTTCTACGTGACTCTGTAGGCGTACAATTCCATGGGAACAACAAACATGGTAGGTGATATATATATTTTCTCCATAGATTTCATTGTGTTAGACATAACATTTATCTGCTTGTACTGATTGGGTGATGGGGTGGTTAGTTCAGGAGAATCCTAACTGAATGTTCGGTTTAATGTTGTGTGTATATTTATACAGAAATAACTAGCATGAATATTTCTCTTTGGCTCTGTAAATAAATTATTGTTAATAATATATATTTACTATAGAAATTCATGACTCAATAGATATTTGTATAGTGATTAATAATGTAATTGTAGCATACTGTTGGTTCTGGCCATCAGATACATGATAAAACTAATCATATTAGATGTAACAATTACTATAGGTTATGAGTGTAATGGGTAGCTTAGTTGTAACTAGCTATAAAACTCTGCTGATTTTCTTAGTTTATAGTGCTTTTCATTTAATTCAGTTTAGTAGTAGTGTATTTTCTTGAGTAATTCCGGAATCAAATAATAATTACCGCAAAACCATTGTCAGTTTTAAATATTTATAATTTGTCACAAATAACATATTTACTACAGCCCAATAATGTTGGTATCAGAAATAAGTGTAGTTGGTTATACCTGAACTATTAAATGTTCATATTGTTTGTGAACAATGCACAATCATTCTCAAGTATCAGTAACCTTGATTTTAATGAGGGATTAATCCATAGCCTATTCTGACTCTAGCTGCAGATTTTTATCTAGTACTACCCTTCATGAATGTACGCAGAATATGTTTGACCATGTAGTGTGTGAATGGAGAAATTATGGGTTTGAGTCTGAGGTCTGATAATACATGGAGAAGTTTTTAAAATATAACTAAAAGTAATTTTATTTTTCTGTCTCATGTAAATGCTGTTGCATTTTATAATAAGGGCCTTCTTTCTTTCATCCCTTAGTTTAAGATGTTTGTACCATTAATGATCTAATTTTGTACTGCTGTAAAATAAATATTTTAGTCTTAAAACTATTTTAAAGTCAGTTCTATCACCATTTTCTTATTTCATTAATTAAGATAAATTTCTTAATGGCTTTCTTTCTACTTTGCTCGTTTTGTTTTTAGAAAACAATTATTTGTTTTTTTTTCTTTCTTTTGACTGACTGGTTTGCATGTCGTGAAGTCTAACTGTGGCAACAAGAATTCAAAATAATCATTAGTTTGGGTATTTATCCCTCAACTATACACAATAATTAACACAGGTTTCATTAAAAATATGTTGATTGAGTAGAGTTTTGTAAAGAAATCACATGAGTCCATATCATGGTTTGATAAAATGTAAATTTTGCCTTAGTTGGGGTGACTGGTAAGTTACTCGATATGATTATTATTGATATGTAACTGTATTGCTATAACCATCAAACACTTACCCTCCCTTCATACATTCGTTTTATCTGGGGCAGTCACTGGATTCTGGTATGTAAGACTGTTGAACATGACACATTGCGTCAAAACACAAGAAATGCAAAAAGCAGATTTTCTATAGCTCTAAAATGACACACAGTTTCAAGTATCTTGGATTTTCGATTCTCATACTAACTTCAGTTATTGTTTGTGTGTATACAAATAAAGCAGAAGCCCAATATTCGTACAGATACCCAAGGTTAACTGTGCTATATGCGGGAGAAAACAGCCAAACTGTTAAAAATATATTTTAACTATCAAACACAATACTTGAGTTAAGTATTTCTACAAAACAGTTGACACCAGTGTAGGTGTGGAAATTTTAAGTTTTTTTTTCCCTCGTCAAGACTCTTGAGAGTTAAAGGTTTTACAATTTCAATATTTAGTATCATCTTCAGTTACCATATACTCTTTGTTAGATTTGTTTAACAGTTCATAGAGTAGTAGCATGGAATGCACACTCCTTTGTAAACACCCAGAGAACTATTACTTCCTGTATGTGCTGACGTAACTTGAAGGAAACTATTGTGTATGCTATTCGCACAAACCAAAGTATTTATTAGTTAAACCAAAGTATTTAATAGTTTTCTGTGTCGAATAGGAATTCATTAGTCCCATATGCACTAATGTTAAATCTCTTTTTAAAGTTTTGTCAAAATTAAGTACTTGAATAAAATAATTATGGTATTCATCAGATTTAGATGAATAGAGTTGATGGCAGTAGAATCTTTTTATTCTGGGTTCTAAGGCCATAGTGAGTAATTTTCAGTTAATTTTTGGAGACCTTTGGTGAAGGGATGGACCAGTTGCGGAAGGGAGAAATGTTTAGTTTTGAGAAGTGGTAAATTCCACTGTCCTAGTATACTGCTTTTAAAGAAACCAAACAGCATAATGACCAACCTGTATTTGCACGTAATAGGATAAAATTGCATTTTTGTGAAATGCATTATCAGGTAGTGTTAGTGACTAGTGATGGGCCTAGATGTGTACCACCAAGTGGAGTGCTATATTGGATGCATATTGTTATATAAATGACGTGTCTAATGAAAATAAAGTTATGATACATAATTTTGTTCAGTTTGATTTTAGAAATTAGTTTAAACATGAAGAAGGAATCATTAAAATGAAAGCCTGCGTTCTGAGAAATGGAATATATTATATAATATGCTTATATTGTAACAATTTTAGAAGAAAAAGGATGTGATAAATTCCAATTATTCTTAATGCTTGGTTTCATATACAATATATACACATGAAAAATGTACAGTTGCATGACGTATAGCTTGTCATAGTATTATGGAAATGTTTAAACTTTTAAAAATTTATAATGCTTAAGGAAATTGGTGTAAAGCAAGTTTAAATGTTAGTGTATACACCCACTCTTCAAAGTAATGCTGTTCAATTTGTGTGGTTTTGAAGTAACCACACCAATAAATTACACTCATGTTTTGAAGTAGCATGGTCATAGATTTTAAGTAGACCTCTTTTTCTTCTACATGAATCTTTTTCCATGCGTGCACAATGGCATCATACTTGTGTAGCAAACTCACAAGGAGAAGGCGTGAACTTCAGGTAGCCGATTTTGAGGTCCCCTTTGCGAGAGTAAGGTACTTCCCTGTAGCATTGAAAACCCAACTCTCAATTGTTCAATTGGCGATCAGAAAAGAGGCATTACTTTTATGCCCACAGTGTTGCATTCAGAATTGTTAAGGCAGTGTGGCTCAGCAATCAAGAGCATCTGTCCACCATGCTGGTGACTCTGGTTCGATCCCATTTTGGGTACTTTAATTTTTTTACTACAAACTGTCAACTACTAGGGTGAAGGTAATGTGAAGAAAGCAACATGTGGTTATTAAATTCACTACATAATTTATTTTTAAAACACCTACCAAAGTGTGACAATATTTACACATCGCTGTTACTGTTATTTTCTACAATTTGGTTCACACTTGCAGGTGATACTTATAAAAAAACGTAGAACATATTTTCTGTTTTTACCATACCCATTGTATAAATGTGACAGTGTTGCATGAAATTTTTTTTTACAAAGACAGAGGGAAGCAGATTTCTTTTACATTTAGGAATGTCTCTTTTGGTTCTATCAGTTTTGCATCATACCAAATGTATTTCAACATGTTAGTAAACTTTGGAGTGCTCAATTGGTGAAGAATTATATCTTTGCGTGGTGCTTTTTTCTGTTCTTGTAATAGAATAGGGGCATTTTGCAATCCCTTTATGAAAAGTTTAACCTGACTGTAAAAATACACATCGCACGGCTGACAAACAGGCGTACACTTTGGTGGAATTAATTTGAAGATGCAAGTCACTTTGCCACTACATTTTGAAAAATCTCATCATGCAAAATTCAATCCGTTCGCCCACCCTACGAATCATTGATGAGCATAAATTTATCTTTTTTTGATATAGGGGACGAGAATTGTTTCAAATACTTCCTACAGAGTTCTTTAGTGAGTTTGCGGGATTTTTAACATGTTACAACAACATTTTTGAAATCATTCATCAGTCTCTGTACAATCTTCGAAACAATGACCAAATTTATTTGATGGTTCCTGGAGGAAAATGAAAACTTTTGGAGGAAATTTTCCTGATGCCGTGATAGAGTATTGGGTGGTGTATGAATTTGTGATTTTGTTCTAATTTTGTCTTTTAACGTACACACTTTGTACACTCTATAGGTCTAACTATCTGTTGTATGTTGTTTGGTCTTGGCAGCCTGTTTGATCAGTGTTAATTACAATGTCCAAATAAAAATTTGGTGTGTTTGGAAACTCTCCGCTATTTCATTAGTTTCTTGCAAAGTTGCGATGTCCCATTTACTGCTGTATTTCATAATTTTTCCCTGTTGTATCCTGTGCTTCATTTGAAAACTTAAAGACAGGTTGAATTGGCTTCAAAATTAAAGGAATCGTTTAGGAATGGAAAGGAAGCAGACATGACTCATTGCTGAAGCAATGCTGAATCTGGTTCGTACTGTGGTGATTAAATTTTTTTTTCTCGCATTTTCAATCAATAAACAGGGATTTTCATGTTATTGATGAAACATCAATAAAAAAAAAGTTTTCAAAGTAGGATGAAACCTGAGTTGCCAGTGTGGTTGTCAGACACTAATCACTGAGCCATGCTACATTAACGATCCAGAGTGGAATGTTATGGGTATATAAGTTGTGCCTCATTTTTTGATTGGCTGTTTCTTGAGGAAAATTGAGAGTTGAATGTTCAGCTTTACAGGGTAGTTGGCCATTGGGAAGTTTTTTACTCTCACAAAGGACGTCAAAATAGGTGACTCGAACTTTGCACCCTCCCCTTGTCAGTTCAACAAATAATAATGTCAAATTAATAAACAATAGTTTACCCCTTTTTTA
Organism: Bacillus rossius redtenbacheri; assembly: GCF_032445375.1. NCBI lineage: Eukaryota > Metazoa > Arthropoda > Insecta > Phasmatodea > Bacillidae > Bacillus > Bacillus rossius. The sequence goes on along the minus strand of NC_086331.1, from coordinate 11,267,113 downwards.
ATAGTTATTTCCTTCCTTCATTGCATATTTACTTGTGCCCAATTGCCATAGTACAGCAGTTTATATTATGCTGTCCTGCAAGTCAGCAGCAGATCTGGGGAAAAAAGCCAGAAGCTTTCCGGACAAGTTTACCTCTTGCTAACCAGGATGCATTAGTGGCAAGTCACATGGTTGGCAGTTCATGGCAGATGTGCATTTACTAAACATCAGTGTCAGTAATTATGGTAACAGGTTAAATAATCTTTCTTGTTCATAGAAAATGTTAAGTTTATGCCCTTTTAATCGTATTATAATTAAAACATATTTTCTAAATTAATAACATTATTACTTTGTAACTCGAAAACGTTGGTAGCTCCTAATTACGAAATGTTATGCCAACACCTGTTATGTAAACAATGTGGCCGTGATTTTTTTACACTGTTATTTTTTTTGTTCCATTCTCAAATTATGATTCATACATTTATTTTAATGCACTTTAAATGTATGTAGACCTACAATAAGTACTGTAAATTGATTTTTACGGGAGCAGTGTCTTGATTTAGATGGCAGTCATCAAACACACTTACATGGTTGAAAAACCAATTATTTTGTTTAACATACACTCTTATTGGAAATATGTATGTATTTGATTACTGCTGTTTTGATTGGTGCTTTGCTTTCCTGGAATGAGTTAAGGCTTTACTACTAGGAGTGGTTGTATTCAAACAGTAGTTTACACATAAACAGGCATCCAAACCTTTAATTTTAGTTCAAAGCGTTGACTTGAAAACATTTATACTGGAGCTGATTTAGTTGGGCCCAGTGATGAAACCAAACTTACTTCAACTGTCAATTATGTTTATTTTATTAACTAATTTTGGCCTGTTAAAATCTATTTTTGTAGAAAGGGCAATGACTTCACCTGCTGTGAAAAGTGAACACACAGTAGGCCTGATTCTTAAACCTTCTTAAAACATTCGTTTCTCCGTAGCTAATAGAGGCATTAGATAAAAAAAATTGGTTGTCTGTAAAGTCGGTTTACGGACGATAGTTTAACGTGACGTCATAACAAAACATTGATGGAATGATTGCATACTTATGAATAAAATTGAATCATTTTTATTGAATTATCACTATTTTGTATGGATACAAAGAAGGAGTGAAATGAAATCTACACTTTAATTGATAAATTTACTTTTATTTGCACTCATTAATTCAAATATGTTTATTACTTTAACGAAGAGATTATTTTAACTATAACTTTTATACATGTTTGCTATTTAACTTCTTCCAATCTGTGTAATTCTGTTAAGGATAGTACAATGATAGGAAAAGTAGGAAACGAATGGGAGTGTTTCAAGTTTAATGTGCCTCGAAAAAGTCAAATCGATGGTTGTTCCAATCGAGTGGAAGAGAGATAGATGCGGCACAAGCGTACAATGAGCGTAATGGGACACGGTGTAATGGGACAATGTGCGTTATGGGACACTTTTTTGTGCGTGGAGCCAGCGTTCATCGATTTATTAGACGTCACGTCAAAAAGTATTACTCTTTATAGAAATTGTGTGCAGTTATTACTTTTTTTAAATCTTGAGTGTGTGTTTGTGTGTGTACAGGATGAGGTTTGATTTAGACGGATAAACTTTGGCTGCATGATCATCATGACAAAATATGTTGAAAACATCTGTACAATTTATGGTCTAAAGTGTTTCCCAAGGCTGATATATGATATACATCTTTGAAGCTGGATCTGAACAACATTTTTATTGTAAATAATAGAGAAAATATTGAAGATAAAACAATGAGTGTATGGAATAGGTTTAATTGAATGAAGTTCTACAACCACCGCAAATTTTGTCACTGTAGCAAAATTATTTCATTGAAATAATTGGGAGTAGTAACATGCCATAAAAATTTGTGAAAAATAAAGGCGTTAACCCCCAATTATTTCATAAAATAATTTTGCTACAGTGAAAAAATTCACGAAGGTTGTAGAACTTAATTCTATTAAACATAATTCACATGCTCAGTGTTGTCTCTCTTAACTACTTTCTCATTTATTTACAATAAAAATGTTGTTCAGCTCCAAATTCAAAGATATACCAGTGTTAGGAAGCACTTTAGACCATAAGTTGTATATATGTTTTCATCTTATTTAGTTGAGCGGGAACATGCAGCCAAAGTTTATTGGTCAAGTCAGATTCATCCTGTGTATACACACACACACATGTATAACATATCTCCTGTATTCATGTGTTATGTACCCTTATTTTTACCCTTCTGCAAAGCAGATACCTGTAATGAAGTAGTCACAATTACTACAACTGTTTTAACACTTGATTCGACTTTCCGATTGTTTGACTTTTTGAACTTTGTATTTATAAAAGCCTGCAATAAATGGTTTTTAGTGTATATGGCATTGTCGTTCAACAAAAAGATGTTTTTGATTCTGTGAAACAAATAATTACCATGTAAAATTTTCATAGTGTCAACAAATACAATTTTATGGTTTCATAATGGCATTATTTTGAAGTGAAACAATACAGAAATGATTTGTACGATAATAATCTTAAAGTGATGCATGATTTACATTGACAAACTAAAATTTTTGCATTTATCCTTGTACGATTTTGAGAGGGGCCTTACTGTCATTTACTTATAATTAAATAAAGCACTAATTTTCTTGTAGATTTATAAACACTGAAACATAATTTATATTTTATAGTATGTATTCTACATCTGCCTGATGCCACCTCAGGATGTCCCAGCTGAGTGACAGCTGCTACTCGAGTGTGGCGAGCAGTGTTTCTACTTCTCCACTCTGGGTGGCAGCAGCCACTGCCTTTCTTTAGAGAAGTCGCAGATCAGATCAGATTAAACATTTTTTACGTTTAAGGATTTTTCGTTCTAAACTTTCTTTTAAAATACATTTTTCCATTTAATTAATTATTTTGAATTCTTTACTTCTTTTATTTTCCTGGGGCTACACACGCAAATTTAGGTGTGGTACAAAGACTTGAAGAATATTGAAGAGTATGCAGTGCTAATTATTTATTGAACACATGAGGAAACATTTTATAGCGGCAAAACATTAAGACATGAACACATTTAATACTGCTTGATACGTTGGAGACCGAGATTGCACACACTCACTCGGTTGCTCTGTGAACATACAATTATGTTTTGTCAGTAATAATATCACAAAATTTATACAAAAATTTTATGTGAAATAATATCGCATTACTTATGTAAAACAATATTACAGGCTGAGTACAAAACAATTGAGCCATTACAATTAAAATTTAGAACAATGATTAATAGTGCATGACTAGGCTTCTTAAAAACAATAATCAAGTAAGACTTGAATTAAAATATTAAAATGGGAGTAAGAAAGACAAAAGCCCCTGATGAAGAAGAAGCTAACTAAAGAATTAACATATTTCTATAAACGGAAGCTAATTATAAAAGAATGCCTCTCAAGGAATATAAATATGAACAATACTTGAGTCTTAATGAAAAATAATGAAGCACTGAATATATAGAGTCTACCACCAGAAAATGTGGTCATAACATGTGTGATTACTCGCCTCTTAAAACTATCAAATCTTTGGATGTGATGCTTCTCCACTCGCGACACGAGCAGGGGGGACTCGCTTGGCTGCCGAGCGCTGCTGAATGGCGACACCTGGGCGTCACGCTCTTAACCTTGAACTGTTCCCTCAATTACCACTTCCTTACGAAGACCACAACTCGTTCATCGCCTAATCCCAAGGCAACGACTTTCTCTGTTCATTGTCGCTATGTAGCGCATATAAAAATGTAGCTAGCGCTAGTTGGTAACATTCATGTTTGGTTATGTTGATGCCCATGTAGAGTTTGTGCACGTAGTCGAATATAGATAGCTCGCCGAATGCAAATTATGCACTGTGTGCCCTCTGTCTCGTACCAAGTAAACTACATTTGTTAGACTGCACTTGTGGTTAGTGCGTACTACAATTGTTCCGGTTAACGTTCTGTCACAGTTTTCATTCTTCTATTTTAAGTCGGAACAAAATATGTTTTTGTTGCATGACTAATTAATTTTAATTGTTTGTCTTGCTATTGTATACTCTTGTTTTTTAATTGAACCTACTTTCCATGCAACATGTTTAGTTTTTATGAAAAGCTTAACACCAACAAAATGCTTTTCTCACATTAAAGTCACACCCTTACTCTGTAAACTTGATTTGAGCATAAAATGTGCTCTGATTATGCGTTAAAACACAGTATATCCGGAATCGCAACTGCACAGCTACAGGCTCAAACAGTAGTTTGCAAACTTGAATTTTCTGCACATTAGGTGCCACTCCATTGTCTGAGTAGACATGCGAACATAGCGCTGTTACATTCAAATGCTCCCTGGAAAGCAGGTATTCAGCTCGAAGATTTAGAGTTAGCCGTACGCACTAGCAACCAGCTGTTTGGTTGCATCACCTTCGTGGTATGGAACTCCCAATTTCAGGCAGTTGCTGGTTAAGAAATGAGAAGATCTTCCTATTCCGTACATTTCTGTTGTAAAAGCACCTTTGGTAAATGCACACTGTTTCTGTTACAATTTCTTGCGCCTTCCTGTACCCCGTGTACATATTGGCCATCTCTGTGAATGTAAAGTTTGCCGGGTTGTTGGTGTTGGTAAGTTTTGTAATCGCATTACTGACTCACTAACAGTCTACACTACGCAAAACGCTAAAGCAAAAATGTAAACATACCACACGCAACCAACTATCCACTGTGCTGGCCACTGCAGGTTGCTAGTGCGTACGGCTACTATAATAGTCTTGAGCTCGCAGAGCTGTTGAACATTACCGAGCTGAGATTGCATGTCTCAGCCACTGGAGTGGTGCATTATGCATGCAAAATTTAAATTTTTGAGCTACGGTTTGCGCCTGTAACTTTGCAGGTTTGCGATTCTGGACATTGTTCTGTAAAAAAAAATTGCCTATTTTGGCACACACTACTACCCATTAAATTTATGCCCCGCAAATGTGCGAACATTATTGCTAAATGTTTATGAATATAATTTAAAATTAAAGCCAAATAGCCCACAGAAAAAAATGTTACCAAAGCATACACTGTCAACACAAAATTACTAATATTAGTTACAAACTTAATCCATCAAATGATACAAAGCCAAAGGCAAGATACATATCATGAAAAATTGTGATGTGAAATTAAGTCTTGCATATGCTCTACATCAAAATATAGTAATCATCTTAGCAATGAAATTTAAACATTGATTTTGAGAATCTTAAAGTTACATTTCTCGTGTACATTTCTCACAGCAATGTGCACGATGGTTTGAAAGGCAAAACTGAGGATTTCCGTAAATAGGAAACTAGGTAACAGAAAACTCAGTACCTAAGGCATGACAGAATGTCACGATCGGTCTTGTTAAACTAATGTTGTCCTAACCACTCATTGGCATTCATACAAACAAAAAAACAGTACAGAAATTTGAAATGTGGTGACTTAAGGCGTGGCTTATTTAGCAGAGTCCCATTGCTGGCAGAGTGACCAAATTTAAGACTTTCATGGAATAAGTTATGCTGTGTCACCGGGCACTTATGTATATCTCTGAATGTCTTAATAAAAGTTCATTTAATCTTTGGCTCGACACAAGAGTATTTTGTGTCTTTACGTCCAACTTATCAACACTAAAGTAGTTCAAGCAGCTTATTTATAAAATGATGGTTAAAGTTAGTCAAGTGCTGCATTTCTGCATATTGGCTTAGTTCAATGATTTACGTTACAAATTTAATGACGACGACACAGCTGTGATTACTTAACAGATTTTGAGGTCCAGCGTTTTTGCTGTAAGGTGTAAGGGCAGGACACAACTCGTGGCTAGTTTAAACGGCCGAGCACTTAGTTGGTGTAAGAGGAGTCTCAACCCTTATCATTATTCTAATGTTTTATAACTCAGTTCTATGCTATTCCATAAAGACGTGATGCTGCGTCTCACAGTGTCGATGGTAGGACAATTGTACGAATTCCCATTGGCACCTCTGCTGTAGATTGACACCTGTGGTTACCTAAAGTCACTGTTCAAGACAGTTACCGAGCTTGTTATTGGAATAATTTTGCAGTGTAAAAATTTTGCATGTAAGCCTCAATAATTACAGTTACAATGTTGGCAAGGAATTTTGATTTAACTTATTGGAACCAGAGCTAACTTTTTTTTTTTAGATGATTCAATTTTCATTTTGTCAATAGTTTGTCCAAAAATCCAATATTCTTTGGCGATATATTACGTTTCCATACTCAAAATGTCCTGAATCACTAGCTTTTTCTAGTAACACAAAGTTGCATAATATTTCTATTAAATTACTACTTTTCCAAGTTAATAATGACCTGTTATTTTTAAAAAGGCTTTCGTGGAAATATTTGTTCAGTCGGCAATACTGTAAGAATTAAGAATTAAAAGTGTCCCCCACTTCCTCACCCCACACCCTTACTCCCTCACACCCTCACTTCCTCATACCCTCACTTCCTCATACCCTCACTTCCTCATACCCTCACTTCTTCATACCCTCACTTCCTCACACCCTCACTTCCTCACACCCTCACTTCCTCACACCCTCACCCTCACTTCCTCACACCCTCACTTCCTCACACCCTCACTTCCTCACACCCTCACTTCCTCATACCCTCACTTCCTCATACCCTCACTTCCTCATACCCTCACTTCCTCATACCCTCACTTCCTCACACCCTCTCACCCTCACTTCCTCGCACCCTCACTTCCTCGCACCCTCACTTCCTCGCACCCTCACTTCCTCACACCCTCACTTCCTCACACCCTCACACCCTCACTTCCTCATACCCTCACACCCTCACACCCTCACTTCCTCATACCCTCACTTCCTCACACCCTCAAACCCTCTTACCCTCTTACCCTCTCACCCTCACACCCTCACACCCTCACTTCCTCACACCCTCACTTCCTCACACCCTCACTTCCTCACACCCTCACTTCTTCACTCCACACCTTCACACCTCACTTCCTCACACCCTCACTTCCTCACACCCTCACTTCCTCATACCCTCACTTCCTCATACCCTCACTTCCTCATACCCTCACTTCCTCACACCCTCACTTCCTCACACCCTCTCACCCTCACACCCTCACACCCTCTCACCCTCACACCCTCACTTCCTCACACCCTCACTTCTTCACTCCACACCTTCACACCTCACTTCCTTATACACTCACTTCCTCACACCTCACTTCCTTATACCCTCACTTCCTCACACCCTCACTTCCTCACACCCTCACTTCCTCACACCCTCACTTCCTCACACCCTCACTTCCTCGCACCCTCACTTCCTCACACCCTCACTTCCTCACACCCTCACTTCCTCACACCCTCACTTCCTCACACCCTCACTTCCTCACACCCTCACTTCCTCACACCCTCACTTCCTCACACCCTCACTTCCTCACACCCTCACACCCTTACTCGCTAACTTCCTCACCCTGCACGTCACTCTTACATCCTCACATCCTCACACCCTTACTCCCTCACACCCTTACTTCCTTACCCTAAAGCCCTCACACCCCCAAGTCATTGTTGTGATAATGAAGTGAAGTAAATCATTGTAATTTTTTTCCACTTTGAGCAGCAGCACTGTCACTTGCGAAACCTCTTACTTTGCTGCATGTGTGGTCAGACATCTGTGGCACTTCACCAAGTTTTTTGTTATGTACTTGTACTGACATTTCACCAACTTGGAACACTGTGTACTACAGTTTGATGATTTCTTACCTACATCCCAGTTATAAACATTTCTCAATACATACAAAGAGACAATTTTTCCCACAAATGGACTAAAATCCCACCCACATTACATTGTCAATAAATCTTGAAATGTCTTTGGTAGTGCTCAGTTTAATCTCGAGGCTCTGTCCCAAATGCATTCATAAGTAGCAGTGAAAGAAAATCCTAAAAGTAAATATTCAATTGATCTTCTTGATCAAGCCAAGCTATTTTGTCCCGATTCAGGCTGCAGCACTGTCCAAACCATTTCAGATGTTTTTACTTTTTCTGATGAAAACAATTCACTTTGTTGAGATCTGAGGCTCCAATCCATTTACAATCATCACCCCTTGTTTCTGACGTATAAACTATTTGTATGCTCATTTTATCCAAACATTGGTTTAAGTTAGCAAGACTTTATTATTGTTGTTATGGTACACTTACACATGGAAATAATACAACTTATTTTCATTAGTACTTGTTGGTATCACTTGAGTTATGTAATATATGATGCTTTTAAAATGATCAAAGTTGGAATTATTTTAGTCCTAACATCCTAATATTGGTATATGGGGTGTACCCACTGATTATAACTCTTATTGGGTTATCAATTCTATAGACTTATATAAATGTTTATTTATAAATTTTTGTTAATCTTTTCAACATTCCATTTTTACCTGTTAAACTTTGAGTTCCATGTGAGATCCCTATAAAATTACAATCAACACTTGATTAACCACTGATTGATGAAACTGACACTGCAGGTAATACAAAATATATGCTAAGCCAAGTACTTAAGGTAATCAGTGTGAATGCCATCAATTAACCCCTTAATTTATAAAATAAATTTGTAATATGAACACTTTGTTGCAGATCTATCCTTAAATATTTTTTTGCTTCTTTTTATTTAAATTTTGGCTGGCTTTTCTCATGTATAAACCATAATCGTACATGCTACAAATCTCCATAAATTTTTACAATGGCATTTAAATAAGTGTTTATTTGAGTTAAAATAGTATGTATTGTTGGTGAATAAATGGTGATTCTGATATGTTAAGCAAATTACCAACATTAATTTTCAATGAAGAATACATATTACATAGACATATAGGTATTTAAAATTGAAAAAAAAAAAATATTTTAATCTAGTGCTTGAACTGTGGAAACAACGAAGTTACAATTTCTTTTCTGCCGCTGAACTTTTCTATGCTTGGGATACATGAACACAACCAGCGAGCTTGCTAGCCCAAGTGCCTGTCATGCGGTCATGCATCATCCATAGTATGCCTGTCAAAACATACCCACCAATGAAGTCTCTAGGTGTTGATCTGCTTAAATGGCTACACAAATGGCTTGCAGACATTCTGGGTTGAAATTGACTGACTGTAATACCTTCGTGTGTTTTCTTCTACATGAGATCACAAGAGAGCCATGTAGCTATTGGGCATTTGCCATTTTATGTAACTATCATTAGACAGGTTTTCTTTGCAGTTATTAAACTACGCACCGTTGATCGAATTGAATCATGACATGTGTATGTCTCAAGTCCCTTTTGTGCTTGCTGTTTTGTTATTTTGCATTTTGCAGGTGGCATGTTTTCAGGGCAACATGTATACTTTGTGAAAATAATAGTAAAAGAGAAAAACTGTGTCAGTGATGGTAAAACATTAAAACATTTTATCTGCATTAATACTATGTATCTACTTCAAATGAAGCATTAGTACCGCTTGGATGGAAACCTGTTTGAAACTACTGATACCAAACTGTCATGTGATTTCCATTCTGACATTAAGGCATTTTTCTCATAGCGAAAATTAATTTGACACTAAAAAAAAGGATGCCCGTCACTGAAAGAACCCACATGTTCCTGTAATTCAGCAGGTGTTAGGCAGTAAAGACCACAGGCCTCACATATGCCTTACTCAAGGCAGTGTATGTACTGATAGCCAGTGGTATGGTACAATGTCAGATGATGACTTGTGTGCCACACTGTAGGATTGCCAAGTCAAAGCTGGTGTGCACAGTGCTCATTGTTTTACTGGGAAACAAATTTAATAATAATACAGTGAAAGCCCAAACTCATAACACTGTGTTTTGGGGTATACGGCAGGTAGTCACACATGTCACACAATGAGTGATAAGTGGAGAAGGTTTTAGTTTTTGCATCAGGAATCTTTTACACTGTCACCCGATTGGGGGAGGGGGTTGGTTAACTGGCACTAGGAATAGCAGCTGTTGACTGTCATTGCAGTCGGCTCCTAAGTGCGAAGTGATTTCAGAGAAAACAAAAACTTATTCAGGGAATGTTGAACTGAGTTTAGACACTGTGAATAAAGCAGAACTAAAAGAACGACTGAGAGTCACAAGTGAGTGTCTCGCAGGCTTGTCACACTCAATCTAAAATTTGCTCGATATATCTAAGCATTAACAAAATGTTTCATTTTTACTGGTAGTTCTGTACTCACATTTATACTTTGAAAAGTTTTTTTGTGTGAAATTGTTTAACATGGTGGATTTATAAATAATTTTTGTACGAACTTGCAGCATTGAATCTTGAAAGCATCGTACGGACTTCCTTTGTGACTGTATCTTTATGTCTGTGGCATAAAGTTTGAGTCTCCGTTCAAAATCCCATAGTTGCTCACTACACGAGGGAAATACTGCATACCATTGTAGATTCTTGCACTTAACAGATAATACAGTGTTACATGCACCAGCAAGCATCGCACTTATTGTTTTGTCTCATCATCACAATTACACCCCTGGCTAGGTAGCGCACATAGGGAACAGTAAGAGAAATTTAAAAGAATAATATACACATAGTATTTGTTGGTGCAGTTAAAAAGATATAGAGATGCATGCATAATTGTTAGCGAAAACCTGCAGGTCATGAGAAGCAGACAGCTATGTAACTGAGGTTATTATATTTAAATTACTTTTCAAAAATTTGTATTGTGATTTTACTTAATTTTTTTGGACCTATTGCTAGGTGAAATGACTGTCCCTGTAATTTGAAGTGAAGATGTATGAAAAAAATGACCATGGTTCAAAAAAGGTGTGAGTTTAGCCCTTCGACACTTTGTGCGAGTAGCGAGGAGATATCCTTCAGTGTCTTTCACAACTGCCCAAGTATGTATTCACAGGTCAGTTATGGTGATGCATGCTAGCATCAACAGTGCAGCTGTGTTGTCTTTCACAGATACATAGATACATACCAGGCTTCATCACCTAGTCCACAGCTTGAACTGATTTTTAGTGGCTGTTTCCAGGCCCTGTGCGTTATTAAAAACCGGGCGAAGTTATATCTACTTCAGAATGCGGTATTCCACGTACCACAATTTCAAATTAATTGAAATAACACCTGATATCATAATTTCTAAAGCACATTCCAATATATCTATATTTTAACTCATATCGGAGAATGTTGTGTGTTAGCGAGCTCATTCTGTCAGGGTGCCGCAGTTAAGCTGCAAAGCTGATAATCCAAGAGTTGTTGACTGTGGTTTTCAGAATTACAGGCCTTGTTGACCCGGAAGGGTGCTTGATGTGTCGTGAATTGGTGTAGCGTGAAAGGAACGTGTTGTGTGCCAGAACATGCAAGATCCCACCATGGCGAGGGAGACCAACAGCGGCAGTGCCAACTCGAGCAACGAGAAAGCCCTGCTGGCTCGCATCTGGGGCAACTTCGACGTGAAGTACATGAAGCCGTTCTTGACGCACGCCAGACCGACGCTGCTGGAGACGTTGCCCGTGTGCTGTAGCTCGCTGGCGCGAGTGCTCACCACGACCGAGCAAATGACTCAGGTGGGCGGCATTCCTGTGTGATGTGTTTGTGAAAAATGGCCAAATTTATCATGAAATGTATAACCAACGACCCTGTTTCTCAATCAGATTTAATCAATTTGTCCAGTTTAAATCGTTATTTAAGTCAAATGAGATCTTGGAAGGTGCGCTCTTAAAAAAAACTTAATTTTTACAGGAAAAACCGTAACTCAGATGCTGTTGTTTTTTTTTTTTTATTATTTAATTACATGTCCACGTTACATAATCAAATTTGAAGGTCACGAAATAAAAACTATTTAAAAGTTTTCCATTTTAACCATTTTTTTTTCACCTCAAATCATTGCAGTTTTGGGAAACTGCTGGTTTTTTTTTGGTGGCTACGGTCTGTATAATAGGTTGCTTTCCTGATGTGTTTATTACCATCCAAGTACTGGTAATAACTTCGTAGTCATTTACAGAGCCAGCGAGTATATTGGTGTACTGGAAGACCACCTTTCCATTCTTTTATGCACTGCATGTTAATCGTGCTGGTTGGCACGAGGTGTATATGATCATAAGCAGATTGCTTCAAGTACTTTGACAGTGCTGTCAAAAAACATCATAACTCCATTTACATTATTATCCAATCTCACAATTATTGCCAACAAGAGTGGGGCTCTGTTATACTGCTTTTAATAAAAAGTTTATAATGAAGCTTAACTTAGCACGTTTCTATGACTTTTGAAATTACCCATGGACATGCACAAATTTTGGTAGAGTTCTATTAATATTATTTCTGGACTCTCTATTTAGCTAAACATTATGTGCTGATTTTTGAAATATTTGATTGGTTTGCAGGAAGGATTGGGGCAGACTCGTATTGATTCCGACTCTGACCTGTGCTTAGAAGACAATGATGCTGGCTGTGGCGATCACCAATCAGCCATTCACAGGGTGAGTTTGAAAAAAAAGAGAACCATACATTTACTGCTCATTTTTACAAACTTTTATACATACTTTTTTTAGACAGTTGCAAAAGTTAACAATATGCATGCACCTTTTTCTAGTTTATTTTAAGTATCTCACTATAATATGTCAGTTAATGAGTAGTCTTGTAAATATTAATTGTATGTATTTCTATGAAATGTTAGATACTTTTATCCCGTATTACTTTTTATGCCTGACGCCTGCCTAGACATTTGTTTGTTGAGCATCCGGCTGAACAAGTGTAGAACATGAAGCATGCGGCTACAATAGGTGAGAGCAAGCTGTAAGGGTCAGTTTGTGTCCGGAGCCATTTCAAACACTTCAGCATTCCATTGCTTGGGGTCGTTAAACCTTCGTTATTCATTATTACTGTCTCATTTTACTTTTCCTTTAGTTATTCACAGTGCACAGTCTATGTTAACAGTGCATTTTATTCATATTATTTTTCATTACAAGAAAATTAGGCTTCCTGTGAATTACATTTTTATTTCGCTGCTTCTGGTATATTTTTTCTTGAACTGATGGGTATATATGTTTTTTGCACTGAAAAAATCTTTCTTTGCCAGTGCTATAAGGAACACTTTGTTCTGTCATATTGCATAAATTATTTTTTTTATTTTTCTATGTCATGCTCTGAACTGCAATTTGGTCTCTCTCTATCCATATTGATCTTAAGTGTGCTGAAACTATATTGATTTGCCTTGGCCTAAACTCTCATAATGTACCACAGTTAACAGTTATTCACAGTAGCAATGTTTTACTATTCAGTACATATACAATTGTAAAATTTTTTACATAAGCCCTAATCTTATATGCATAGCAGTTATAGTAAAAAGATTGCTCTGTTAAAAAAAATATATATATAAAAATATTATTTATCATAAAGTGATCGTAAAAAATTCAAAGTAAGTTATTAAGTATGTTTGTAGTGAGATTATTTTAAAGTTACCATAAATTTATCATTTCTCGTTAGTTATACTCTACCCTTAGTTACCATCATTTGTGCAACCCTTGTACAATGTGAACTACTGGTTCTGCATTCTTCAGAAAACTCATGAGTCTTATTGCGACCACTGAGACTTAGTTGGTAGAACTTTCAGAATGTTGGCATCAGAAGGAAAACTGCCTCACAGTTGCTGAATACAGCCAAGCAGCTGCCATAAGATGCCATGGTGCTGAGGGACCCATCGGCTACGAGATGATGTATGTGAACTTTGTCATACGTCAGTTCAAAAACTGGACAGTTACTATCGGTCGGCCGACCAAGTGTGTCACATCGTGCAGTGTTTCCGCTCACTAAATGTCAACTGTGCTGTGAGGTGCTGATAGCATGGGCTGTCTCGCAGACATGCCTGCTCTGCTCTTGTCTGCCGGGTGGTTTGCTTCAGCTCTGCCGAGAACACACTGTAGCCTCAACAGTAAGCATCGCCTTGCATGCAGCCTGAAAGTACTTTGCTTCTAGACTTCCAGAATTGAAATACGAAAAATTTGGAAATCAAAAGAATTTACAGATACACTTTTAGACCAGTTAGAGCAGTCTGAAATTGTAGAACATTGTCTGAACAGGCTAGAAATTTTTCTTCTGGGGCCAAAATTCACAGCATTTCGTGATAAATTTGATGATAATGCAATATCATTTTTCATTAATCATTTGTCAAATATTTAGTTGAGCAGGGAAAGAGATATTGAACTTTGTATAGCTTAGAACATTGGCAGTCAACTCATGGCCTGCCACAGTAACAATAAATAACTTGTGTTTGCTAAATAAATTGAAATGAAACAAGGATATCACAAAAAATTTCAATTAAAATAATAACATTACATAGTAGGTACTTTTTTTACACCATTACACATAGATGAAAATGTGCGTGTAATGATTTATGCACAGACTTCGACAGACAACTAATTGTTTGAGACATGATTTTATGGTTTTATATTTATAAAAGCTGTTATATTTATAAAAGCTGTTATGTAATACACCACCAAAGTAGTGGTTAAATTTATGTGCTGCATTTTTTAAGATAAAGTTATTTTTAATAATTTGGTCTAAAACAGATACATTTAGAACAATAAAAATTAATTAACAAAAATTTTTTGTTTAAAAGTGATCCAATAAGAACTGCACAATAAAAACAAATTAAATTTAGTACAATTTTTGGTCCAGAAATGACATTCCTTGAATTTCAAACATTGTGACTGCCCTTTTTTTATGTTTTGAATTAAGTTTTGGTTAAATGCTACTTAATTCCATCATAGAACTTGCATTCTGATGCTCTGTGGTGTATTAACTTGTGTTTCAGTGTAATGCAGTGTTATCTCGGTTTTATCACAATCCACCATATAATCCTGTCCCCACCAATTGTTGATTTGTCATTTGTTTTGAAACACATCCACTTACAAAACAAACCTTCTAGTTATCTGACAACAAACAGAGTGACATGAAATCACCTAGTGGTGTTCCTGGAGAAGAAAATTTGAAATATTGCAAAGTTGTTGCCAGTGTGTCAGTGTGAGCATGCTTAACATTTGTTGCTATGCGGTGGTTTTTAGCTTTTATATTTGCTTGTAGTTTGTGTTCTTGCTTTTGATGCTTTGTGTAAAAGAGCTCAAAGTATGCGTAGGTCAATGAAAAGAAAGAGTAAATGTGATGTACTATCAAAACATGTTTTTGGCTATACTAACAATATTTATTGATGATAGGCAAAGGAAGATAACACCTGTGTTTGTAGTGTCGCAGTATCAGTGCCATAAAAATACAACATGGAAATCATCCTGTGGATGCTCTCCTAAGGGCAAAATATGTTTCAAACAAAAAGAAAAAATTTCAATTTCAACAAAGTTTGTTTGTTAAAAGGACTAAATAAATTAAGAACTTGGCCATAGCTTCATATGAAATGTTTCTCCTCCTGACCTAAGTTGTCCAATCTAAATGCAGTGACTGTACACAGGAAATGTTGAAGCACAGTGCATGCGTGGCACATAAAGCGGGAGAAAATGCTTTAATAGGAATCCAGTCACAGGGTCACTGCATGAAGCATGATGGAGAAATGCTTGGGAAAGAATGACTGGCTGCTGAAACAGAAATTTCAAGACTAGATCAAGAAGGCCAGGTGGACTGGATATTTACATAGTAGAAACTAGCAATTAGGAACTGGAAAAAATTCTAAACTAAATTAATTGCCCTAAAGAAAAAAGTACAAGGGAAAAAATTACAAAATAATCAAACCTAACCTGTGATACCTTATTAGAATCCTCATTGGAAGTGACATCTTATCCTCTCAAGGGCTGGCTTTGATGTCATATGGCGTAAATTTATAAGAAAAAAACTTGAACATTAATAAGGAGGCTGCAAAGATTTAAAAAAATTTACATATATGTATATGCCTCGCAAAATAGTTGAGATAGTGTATGGGTAACTATTTTATAGAATTTTTTATGTGGCATTGATTTGAAAAACTGAGGAGGCAACATGGGAGTAGGCAAAAGAATGTTTTCCATGAATATTGAGTGTAAAAAAATAATTTGGATGGTTGTGGCTGCACCCTTTTGTTACCAGAGTCTTCGCAGTCAAGTTTCTGTTCTCACTTTCTGCCTGGAAAGCATTTGTAAAATGGCCATGGCAGACATACCTCGGTCCAGTTTGTAACAGTCCAGACCATGTCCGGCCAAAACAACTATATACTATTACATATAGGTAAACACATTTTAATTCAGTTGAGCACTTTCTAAATTTTCCAAAGTCCAGAAAATTAATTTTGATGACTTAACTGTAATTGACAATGATTTTCTTGCATAGATAATAAGGTATGCTTTAAAATTTCTAAATTTATTTTTTCCTGTATTGATTTATCAACATGGCCACCATGTCATGCCGAAAAATTTACATTATGAATAAATATTTTTGTACCAAACAAATACACAACAGTTCATGACTATGAAACATATTTACTTCTGTTCTGTTGAACCAGGTGGGGCAAGAGTCACCCACCTGACTGCCTCAAAACGTCACAAGACACAATTAATACAAGAAAAAGGAGATAAATAAATAAATAGTGCAGAAATCCCTTTGTATAATGTGAACAACATCATTGATTAGTACATTAGTTAATACTGAAAATACTGAATACATTAGTTAATACTGAAACGGCACATTCATCATACATTGTATAAGGTATATAAGGTTACTTATAAGAAAAGAGTGCTTTACACAACATTAAAACAAGCAAGTATAACAGATCGTAAAGTCAATAAGAATTTAACATTTAAAAAAAATAAATAAAAGACAAATCATAATTTTGAGTCGCCCCTGTGTACCTGGTTAGGCGTGGTAACAATCCAATAAAAACACGAGATGACGAATCAAAAAGGGCAGAAGGCCTGAATCATGCTGCCAAACAAGTGGCCAAGCATCAAAATTAATCAACGCAGATTCGGCCGCAGGGCGAACAGCGCAAAACAAATGGGCATGGCCGAGCACGCCTGCAAATACGCCTTACCAGACACAGGGGCGACGAGAACCAGGACCGCTGCCGGCCGACAGACGAGTGAAGTGGCCTGCTAACTCACGGTAAACAAGTGGGCGAGACGAGGGGAAGAGAGGAGAGGGGGGGAGGGGAGGCAAGGAAGGTTTAGATGGCCGGAAGAATCTGGAAGGTTGGAGGAGGAGGAAGGAAGGAGGGGAAGGGGAGAGGAAGAAAAGGAGGGGAGGGCGAGTGAAGGGAGGGGAAGGTAGGGAGGAGGACTAAGAACGGACTAGAAGAATCTGGCCATTCTTCACTGTGTTGCTGGACTTCATCAAAAGGAAACGATGATTATGTACTGCAGTGGCCTACAACTCAAGATACAAACCAAAAGACTCGGTTTTTGGTGTTTTTCCGAGATAACTTCGAGATTCGTCTTGGGTCAAACGCTGCTGCCTGTAGTCAAAAATTAAAGTTAAAAGTTAAAAACAAAGTATGGCCTAAAGATAAAAACCTGAACTTTTCTCTCCACTTCATTAAAATATCATTGGTGAGCCATCACCAAAAACACGTTCTTCTTTGTCGACTGCGGCACGATGATTGAACACAGTGGCTAGCGACATTCACTTTTGTCTTCACAAGAGGGAAGTGAACGGTTTTTATTCTTCCTGACCGAAAATTCACAAAACACAATGACGGGCATATTTTGACCAAGAAACTTAAAATAACGAAAGCAGATTCAGCAGAAGAAACAACGTAACTGGCTCAAACAAAATACAGTAGTTCACCGCTCTGAAACAATATTTACTCTGTATCCTATGTTACTTCTGATGATATAAAGTTCCACAGTCACTATCAACTCACGGTACAAATGGCTGAGAGAGCATAACGGTCAAAATTATCAAAAAGGCTCCACTTCGGCCTACTTTTCTAATAACCGATACGACCCCTCCAACCATCCATCACATGAATTACCTCCATAAAACAGATGTAAACAAACTATAAAAATTTTAAAAATTTTTAACCTCACATAACTATAACTTGCCATATGGTCTTAAAAGAATCAAAAACAACTAATCCACTTAAATCCACAAAATAAATATTAAAATTAATAAACAAATATATTGAAAAATGTTTTAATTTGTATTTTTTTGTCCCTATTTAATATCTTGTTTGATTTCCATTAACATTTGCAATACTTTTGATTCCTCTGGACTGAAACCAAAATTATTCCCACACCTAACTACCTTTTTTATTGTTACTCATGTTTGTCCAAAATTACGCAAAACTTTCAGACTAAATTACTGCAGCAAAATTTACATAGACTATATAACCTCAATTCAGAAACTATTACAAAATAAAATTATAGCCTCGCAATTTCGCTAAACAAATACACAATACATTTTTAATCAACTTAATGTTCGCATTGCGCCCCACAAAATAGTGTTTGGAAATGTTTACTGCCAACAACATACCTTTTTGATGATATTTGTTTTGTGTGTTTGACCTGTTGTTTACCCCAATCGCTTGCTGGCGATGTTCTGATGTTTTGACGTCTTTGAGCGCCTTAAAGCATAGAAATTCCTGTTGACTCGTGTACAGCACATGACGAAACTACCACTCACAGCTAGGTTGTAAATACTACGGTACCTCGATAATGTTGCCGAAGAAAGTCTCTTAAAACTACTTCTTTCTCTGTAAAAGTTCAACCCGAATCACATTCAGCAGCCAAATGTAACAGTCCATACTATATTACATTTCAAGTTTGGCCTGCCAATGCAATATGATAGAGTCATCTAAAACTTGAGGCACAGATGAATACTGTAATTAAAAAAAAAAATTATTTGAATTTGGAAGTTAGTTTCTCCCATTAAAATTTATGTTGTACTGCAAAATCAAATAAAAAATTGTATAATTGTTTATGGATTTATTCTTCAATATAATACTGTTGCCACAATATATACCAGCACAGTTGCATAGTTATAAGCTAAAGCATACTTTGTTACCATATCTAGTCTTATGATAAATTCCACAGTTAGGGCTTTAACCGTATGATTTATTATTAGAGCACATATATATCAATGGTGGGGGTTGCTGTCACCCTGTGCCTGGAATCAAATTCTATTTAAAAATAGCCAAAAATTCCACTAAAACGTTTAATATAATGGCTGTGTCCCGACCAGTAAACATAACATGCTTCAACACATTTCTTCTAATAATTTTTTGAGAGCTGCTGACGATGCGACTGGACAGTATGATGATGGAGCGACAACTGCTTGAATGATGAAGCTACCTCCCTCTACAAAGGCGAACAGGGGGGAGGCAGCCTCGTGGGCCAACAGACCAATCACAACAAACATCACCTTACATGGGTATAAATCATACCCTCCAGAGATATATTTTACGTCACTGTCAAACGTCAGCTCCCTTAGGGTAACAAATGCAACAATTGTTCCATGAGTTCCTGAAGTTTAACTTTACACAAGGATGTAGTTGGTCATTATTGGCCGCCAGAATAGTGTCCGGTGAACATTCAACTCTACGTGATTTCATAGCTGCGCAGTCACGTGTGCACATGCTGGGGTTTTCAGGTAACGTATTTCTAAGAAACTGACGAAAAACACTTTCACAACTGTGCCACTACCTTGTACATCTGCAGAGCCAGAAATGTGTCCAAAATTGTGCCAGACACTTATTTCAACACAAACATTAAAAAGGAGTGAATTATAACCAAAAATAAAGCACATCTAAAGTACAGAAACTTAACTTAATACACATGTCAATCCAACTAACGAACATGAAACCTAAATGGGTTTTTGTACAAATAAAGTTCACCAAACCATATACTGTAAACATTTAGGCCTAATATGAAACAAAGCATCAAAAGTCATTGCAACATTTTGAAATAGCTCAACAACCTAGTCTATTTTACTAACTCGGTATAAGCAAATAATAATATTATATATTACAAGAGGGCAGAGTATCTGTAGTGCTACAATCGGCTATGACAATGATCCACTTCTGTTACCTACGTAGTTTCATAAATTATTGCTCTCAACTATTTATGAAAGAAATAAACACTCGAAAACAATACTAGTTAATTGTTTTTATTCTTTCTGACCGAAAATTCACAAAATACAATTGCAGCCATCAGCCGGCCAAGAAACTTCGCATGATGAAAACAAAACTCACGGAAAAATGTCATTGGCACAAACAAAATAGTTTACCGCTCTGAAACAATATTTACTGAATATCTTAGGTACTTGTGATGATACAAAGTCCTGCGCTTGCTGGTAACTCACTGTAGAAATGGCAGTGACCATTGTTTTCTCGTTTTGGACACAAATTATCATCAAGGCTCCACTTAGGCCTATGCTGCTGCCTGTGGTCAAATATTCTAGGTAAAAATAACGTCCAAAAAATGTTCAATAGCACGGCCTAGATCACAGGCATGGAACACACTACAACTTATAAATAAAGTTAATTGGCAAGCCATCACTTAAAACACACCCATCGTCTTACAAACAATGACTGAACAATGGTGACCGACAATTTCACTTTCTTCTTCATGACAAGACAGTGAAATTGTGGGCCAATCATAGAGATCCTTTAAAAATCTAACCAATAACAACACATTTTACAGTATGAAAATCTCACAAGATTATTTGCGGTTTCCGTTCAACACAACCTTTTCCATGATGCATATCACGAGTTCTTGTTCCCACACTAAGTACATTTATTCATATATTTGACGCCCCCGTAAGCCCCAAGGGAGCGTCGCAAACCGCGAACAACTGCCGGGAATTACCTGGTATAGTTATCGCCATCCGACATATCAGAAAAATAGGTTACGGCACACAGTTCACCAAACCTCTCGGCATTCAACACGGGTATAAAAAAAATCAGGGCTTAAATTAAACAGCGAAAGAAAGGAATTTGCTTGAGAAAGCACAACTTTTGCGGCAAGTACGACAAAACATTATTTATTAATCTGAACCTCTGAAATCAAACTATTACAAGCATTAAAAGAATATAAGCATTCGCCGGTACATATTAACTAAATCGGGCCCGATGCTATAAACTATATATATATATATTCATACCCAGCACATGATAAGGAAATATAAAAATACCCTACTTAACATCAGTTACAATAGACACCTTATAGTGATTTAAAATCTCTGATAAACCAAGTTCAAGCTAGTTAACACCTCCCTTGTTACGCGACGTGCTGAAGTGTTCGGGGGACGGGTACCCTTAAAACGTTCAACGCGAGTCTCTACCATTTGAATTTCATCATAAGTTTCAATTATTTACTTCACGTGTCCATATCATAAAGTTGTTAAATGTAGCTGGGGGAAAAACAGACCTCCGACGTAAAATAACACTCTCAGGCTTGACGTAATTATTTCTGCCACCAATCTCTTGCAGCATAACCCCGTTGCACTAGGGGAATCACAAGGGAAGTCACTCACGTATCGGTTCGTCGTCTCCGTTGGATTAGCAAATCCTCGCTAAACCCCACTGGTCCTCAGGCCAGTCGGTGCTGACGGCTATACTAGCCGGAAGGAGCCTCGTTCCGCCGCGATAGAACCGCGACTATCTTCTTGACGAGCTTTACAGCTACTCTTGCACACTTTTACCAACGAGTTATTTTGCTGCCCAAGCCGGCCCCACACTCGCAAAAGTCATTTTTTGCGAGGCCGCTTGCGCGGACCACCTCACACTACGGCCCGTCATCCAGAACAGCTGATCGCCTGGTTCCCCTCCCCTCCTTCAAAGAAGGGAGGGGAAAAAGTCTGTCTCCCTCGCGCGCATGCGCGCTGTGCTCGTGATTTGTTTCATTTTACCCCGATCACCACTTGTCCAACTTTGCTATGTCGCATTAATAATTAAAATAGTTTTATACAAATGCAAATATATAACTACATTATAAATATAACTAATAAACACAATTATTTAATGATATTCTCACTAACTGTTACCAGGTGCTCCCGGGCGACACTAGCGCTGAAAAACGTTACCAATAATTCAAAAATACCGCCGTACGGATAACACCAATACTCAAATAAACTATACTAAAGGAAAACTATAATATAAACTTCCTTTTAATTTCCTTGTAAAACGGTACCCCGAGAAAGGGGTACATATTCCACGATATGAGAGCATTGCAGTGTTTGTGCTGTAGCAAATTTTGCCGCTAAATATGTGATACTTGTAACCTTCAGATTGTAATAAGTCTGTAAAATTTTGTAGTTAAAATTTTTGCCTGTCCGATTAGTTCGTAATCACTCTTTAGAAGTACATTTCCGGAATTCAAAGCTATGTAACACAAAATTGCTTCTGTAATGTAATTTTTGAAATATTTCTTCATAAAATCTGCACTTGTGAAAGACCAAAATTCCGTACGGCAGACAAAGCTGAGGCGTAAGATGTCAGAGAAGGCACCGTGCTTCAAGATAAATTGTTTCGTACTACTTCCAGCCTGTCAAAGCAATTTCACAAGATGAAGATCACCAAATCTTGAGCTGTATTGCTGAACGAATGTTGCAGAATATTCATGATTGTAAAACAATACCATTCTGGCTACTTATGCTGTATGGCATGTATCATGTTTATTCTTCGTGCTTCAGTAGGCAGCTTGATGATTTATTAGTAATTGACAATAATAAAAAAAAATGTGTATCATTGAAGCTGAAGATAAATTATTGTCCTGATTGATTTCAGTCTGAAAAATACAACATGTAATTATAACACTTTACATTTAAAAGTGTCGAAGCTTTTTTTTATAGTTTTTGGTATAATATGATCTACAGCTAAGTTTGTTACATTCCAAGGTGGCCCGGCTAAGCAACCCAGGGTAGTAACAAGACACTTTGATCCCCTGGGCCGATGCCTGGGGTAGAATTTATAGTTTAAAAAAGTCCGAAAACAAAAAAAAAAGTTACTCTTCGGCCTGGCCCTGACCAACAGGCATGAAATTATTTATTCGTAAAATGTTAATTCATTTTTGTGAGCTGTCAATGATCACGACCACACGCAGCGAAAATTGAGCAACTACTTTGTATTATGCAGTTGCCTTCCCTTACAAAGGAGAGGAGGCAACCCCGTGTTTCAACCGACCACTCACAATACAGAATCAGAATCATGACTATATAGGCAATAATACTGAGAAAATATTGTTCTCTGAAGGTCTGGAAAGACACATTACACCACTTCAAGGTTCGTTCTGATTGGCTGGCGAGTCAGCACCCAGCGAAAGTTCTGGTTTATTGCTGCACAGTCTTGCGCCTACGCTCTGGGTTTTCCCAACAATGCACTAACTTGAGGCGTGAAAAATCACAAACTGGCGACAGAGTGTCGCGCCTTTGCCTGCCATTGTCCTCCTTTCTTTTTAAAACTTCTATAATGTTACAGCCTCACTAACCAGAAAGTGCTTTCTAATTGTAAAAATGTTAATTTTAACTGATCAAGGAAAATAGAGAAAAGTTAATGATAGTAAAATTAAAAAAATACATTCAACTTTGTATAAAACCTAACCAAAATTAATAATAATATTTAAGCAGAAACAAAATACCTTTAATACCTATGTATAATAGAATAATCATGTGTATAAATTAATTATAAAACATGAAGAAAACATCATTAACATAACTCATCCTCAGTTAATTGTTTTTAGTAGCAGGGGGCAGAAATTATGCTATGTTACAAGTTAACTGAATGAGAGTAAAAGTTTACTCTACGTGTTTGGAAACAGTCACAGCCGTGAGTTTGTTGCTGATAGACCTGTGTGCGTGCACACACGCTCTCGTAACTCTTGTTGTTGAAGTAGCTACTGCAGTTTTTTTCTTGTAACTGTAATTAGTGGGTGTTAGTCAAAATGGATATGTCTTGAGTTGATACGTCATTAATGGATCAACCTGAATTCTATGAATCAACCTGAATTCTTGGTGTTTTTGATGCTTTGTGATAGTGAAATCAGTTTATATTTAGTATAGGGTGATGTTAAACAAGTACATTGGAATGATACCAAATTGTTTTGAAGAATAAATTAAGTCAAAATTGTTATGGGACTTATTTCAGAATTTCAAAGTATTAGGTCAAATTTTAATACAATCTTTGTATAGAACTAATAACATATGTTTGAGAAAGTATCCAATTATCAGAAGGTACATATAATAAGTATAGTAATATTAGAACAGACATTAAAAGAGATAGGGCATAAAAAATTAATTGAACACAATCCTTATATTTTTTGGAAAACACAGTTGCCTTCTTCATGCATAAAAACACTACAAACAACTTGAAACTAAATATAAGCCAGGAATACTTGTAATGTATATTTTGTTTTGAATTGCGTAACCGTCCTTCCCTTCTAAACAAAGCCAACCTATGGTAAAACATTGTTCAATTTGTGGGGTTTTCTTTTCTTTTCGTCTTCTTTTTTTAAAATATATCAAGTGTTCCAAACCTTTGCTTTGGCCATCATTATGTTTTGGTAATGTGCAAATATTTTAGAAGTTTTTTTTAAATTTGAAAATTTACAGTTTACCAGTATTAAGATAAAAAATTCAATGATGTATCTGCCCATTGGTAATGATAGGTATAAAAAAAACTGTTCATTTACTTATTCTGTGTGAATTTACACAAAGGTAACATTTTTGTAAAAAAAAAAAAAATATTTAAGAAACATTGCCACTTTTGTCAGTAGAATGATTTCCGTTGCTTTTTTTTTTGAAACAGCAAGCAGCAATTAGAAAGAAAATGAGTAGAATGGCTGCAGTTGAAAAGCTGTGTGTCAGAAAGCAAAGAAAGCTGCGATGTGTGAAGGGGGAGGGAACAGAAGCATGCAAAAGCAGGAGGAACCCAGTGACAACCTCCATTGGAACGGAATCCCGCTCCTCCTTCTTCTCTCGTCTGTCATAACCTCCCCCGTACGCTTGAGGGTCAGGAAGTTGTGACAAGAGCCAACTAAAGTTGCAGGCAGATCATGTAGTTTTTCAACTAAGCGAAGCTTCAGGAGGCAGTAATTAACGTCTAAATTGATTTAAGTGACTGCAGTTATGATGCAGTGTGTAATTTTTCAACTAAGCTGTTCCCATCCCTGGTAAAATACAGTCTTTAGCAGCATGTTTGCTATTAATGCGGCTCAAACTTTTAGTTTCCGCAGTTTTGGTAAAAAAATCATCACATTATTTTCGGTGAATATGGTAGTAACTTTTCTTGTAACTTGAAATGTGTGTAAGCAGCACAATAAATATCTCTGTCACAAAATATTTACTTTCAACTTATTTTGCTGCTGTTCAAATTTTTGTGTATAAACTATTTCCCAGTAATGCTTTTCAGGATATTAGTTTTACAGTGGCAATATTTGTGTAACTTATAAAGTGGGAATCAATATTGCCTTTGGTATGTTATTGAAACGTTACCTATAGACACCGCTGTTTAGGTGGAACTTGTGTTTTCTTGTTGCATGCATTCAACCACGCAGGAGGACCCTGATATCCACAGCCAGCTAAGTGTAGAGGCCCACAATTTTATGTAGCTAACGTTTTCCTTTCTGTGCTATGCTTGGATTTCTCTTTATTTTGATATGTAAGTTCTGCAGACCTTATTTATAGAATGCACTTGATTAAATTTATGTACCAATTATATATAAATGGTAGTAAATTTGTATTGGTATTTATTTTCTGCCTTAAGTATTTTCTATTTACAAGGAAATATGTTATTATGAACATTAATTTCTTCTGAAATAAAACAGAATTGATGCTAAGAACATGTGCATATTAATTTGCTTAGGTATGCAGGGGTTTGTTATTTTGTCAGTGTTTTCTACCCTGGCCTATTGAACAGTTGTGATTTATTATGAAAAATATAAAATCAGTTGCCCATTCCAAACAATAATTTGCACTCTTATATCCTCGACTCTCTAAAGTATCCCTTATTTCTCTCTGTTATCATCACTGTTTTGAAGCATATCAAATACAATATTTGAAAGCAGGATAAATAATAGTATTGCCTAACAGGGTCAAAAATGTTTCTACAATTTGCCAATTGCACTAAGTTGTATGTAAATGTTGGTTAAAAAAAATTGTAGCCACCCTAAATTTAGTATTTTGTCTCGCACTGCTATGCATAGAAGCTTAGGCAAAGGGACGATTGGGACATAATCAGAAGCAATTGCCATGAGTGTCACACTGAAGATAACGACCATAAAACACCTGCTATGCTAATAGAATTTTTTCTTACCTTTGAGTATTTGATGATTTGCCAAACGTCTACTTGAAATTGTTAAAAGATCTCTATCATAGGCCTTGTGGCCAGAGTCAGTAGCTACATTCTGGCTTCTGGGTTGATGTCACGTACTGCCTGGCATTTTGGCAGGCCTTTATGCAGCTATCTTCAAGGGTGGCTGACAACTGAAGGCTTGGTGTTCCTAGGGTCAATTCACAGATAGCTCTGATTGCTCTAGGTTGAATCTGCTTTGGTTGATATAGCAGTGTTGACTATGGCTAAGTCACGAATGGGTGACTGTTCATGGTTGCTATATTACTTCATCTGTAGTCATCTTCCCTGTTACTTTTGTTGGATTATTATTATTATTATTATTATTTATGCGGCTGCTTTGATTAATCTGTGAATAGTTGGAAATATTTGCAATTTGTTGGGCTTGGTATAATTGGATTGCATGTGCTGTTTTATTGTAGTGTCATGCTATGATTGAATTATTAATGTTGTACTCATCAACAACTGGTCTCATATTTTATGAATACAGTAAGTTGAAATTTTCACATATTTGTATAATGCACAATTCACTGTGGTGAACATTTATGCCATAAATGTTTGTATGTCTTTTTGTGTGTGCTGACTACTGTTTTGGCAATGTGTAGTCTCTGTTATGTTAGTGGCGTGGCTGCTTTGTACCTGCACAAACATATGTCAGGGTTGGTACAGGTATAGAAAAATATGAAAAATGTAAAGGTAATGGAAATGAAAGTGGATAATACCTGAGAAAAGTTAAGGGAAATCACAAAATATTTCTGTAATTTTTTTCTTGTGTTAGCAAAATGGAAATTGAATATACCACTTTCACTGATGAATAGAGAATATACCACTTTAACTGATGAATAGGGACCTCAAAAAATGGTCAAATGTGAAGTATCATGAAATTTGGTTAATTTTCTCTTTTTTCCCCAAAATCACAGGGTTTTACCATATACAAAAATAGTTTAACAAGGGGAAAAAAAGTATTTTGAAATGTTGACATAAGAGTGTTACAGTCTACATTCAGTATTTTTAGACCAATAGATAGCAATTGTTTACAAACACATGTATCTATAAACAGTGTTAATTTTGCCACTCAGCCACTTAATTTTATGTGCCTGCATCACCTTTTGACTACAAATCCATTATGGGCTAGCATCTGAACAAATGCCAGCTGACTAATGTGTTTTTCATTTTCATGTCTCATTTGATTAAAAATTTTATCCAAACAGTAGAATTATTGCATGTGAAAAAATTTTAATAAATTTTATTGAATACAGATCTCATGGGAAGGTGATCAAAACTGAAGTGTTTTCAAATTTGTTTTTTGTGATTTCTTCAATGTTCGTGATGACTGGATGCATATCATCATCATGTCAAATGAAAAAGACTGTACATGTTTGGTGCCAGCAAATAAAATGTCATCGATATTCATTTAGAAAATAGAAACAAATGTGAGACCAAACAACATGAAGGGCTATGAATAACCATTATCGGCCAATTCGCAAATGTATCGGAATGAAGTCAGTGACTTGTAAAACGAGCAATCGGTATAAGTTAACCGCAACTTTTGAAACTGTCCACCTTTGGTATTGATGAAATAAGATAATTATAATTTAATAGTGTTTGTTGTCTAAATTAAATTACAAACTTTGTGATCCTCATCCTAATTCAGTAATACTAATTTTTTTTTACTTTTACATTAATTTTTTCTTTCTTATTGTGTAATTTTAGTACCTATAATGGATAGTTCTATCAAATTTTTTTTCTATTCCTTTCATGGTTTTCCTTATCTCAATCTGATTGTTTTATTCTTTGCCCTCCTCCATTTCACAGACATTTTCTCTGTCTCTTCCAACACTATGAGCACTGATATTAGTGCATAAATACTATGCATGATATTGGTTTTCAATTTTATTACAATGGTAAATAATAGGTATTGATATAACTACTTCATTAGGGAAATCTATACAGAGTAAAACCATACTGTAGGATGGCATCTATATCTCTGATTGTTGCTAACAAGTGTAGTTATTACTGAGACTTGCAGGTAAGTAGTCAGATTCTAGTGTTTTCTTCTTGGATAAGTGGTTTTATAATGCAAATATTAATTTTTTTTTTTGGTATTCATATATTTTAAGATTAAAATGACACCTTTGAAAAGGCATATACAACCTTCTTTCCCCCAGAATATTCTTGTTTGGATGGTTAGGAAAAATTGTTGGTTCACGTTAGAAAAATATAGAAAAGTTAATTTTGGAATTCCTAACTTGTAGTAACACAGATATATGCTGTTCCCCTCACAATCCAAATGAAATTTAGCACCCTTATTGGCTAGCAGCCAGCATGCTATGTGAGTATTATTCTTAGTTGCATCTTACTAATAGCTAAGCTTTGGCATACATCAGACAGAAAAAAACATTCCTTGCTTCGTAGAAAGTTAGTTTTGTGTAGTATAGATGTTTGTTAAAACTAAATTTAGTACCGTACTGACTTTATAATTTAAGATTTTTTTTTGCAAGCATGTGTTATTGTCCAAATTAAATGTTTACTGTTTTGTTAAAGGGCTTACTATTATATTTTATCCAAATTAATTACTTACACATTGGTATGATCTATAACAAATGTTTATTTCCATGCATTGAGTATTAATTTTATCAACAAGGCCTGCAAATCATGGTGTTTCTTTGAAGACAAGCAATCTGTTTGAAAAGGATAAGATTTGGTTCAAAAGTTTATGTCAAACCGCACCAAACAGCAGACATATCTCCCTGCCGACATCACAGAATGCTGTGTCAAGCATCTTGATACAGAGTACTCATGTTGAATACCTACTGAAAGTGCTGTACTGTAATTAATTTCATTTTTACTGAGTTTATGTTGCACAAAACCGTGAAACATTTTGAATAATATATTTCTTGACAACTATTCTGCACATACGAAACTCTATATTATTTCTTCTGGATTATAAATTTTTTTAGTTTTTTTTTACACAATGATGATAGACAACAAATGTTTTAAAGCAAACACAAACATTACTTCAAATGACTAACATTTAGTTGTTTAGGACTTTTAAAAAACATTTTTTTCCATACAAAAATTTGTTGAAAGCTTATGATTCAGTTTTTTCCCTTGCAGCGTAAATTACAACCTAAACATGAGTTGGGAAAAAAGCAAAATATGTACAGTAGAATCTCGTTATAGCGAGCACGGTAATAGCGAGAACACGGCTATAACGAGGTATTTTTGAGGAATTTACGGCGTGATCGCTTGTAGCGCACTTTTGTTATTTGTCTGCTTTATCTCCACCCCTCTCGCTCGCCACTAGACATCCTGCCGTTGACGCGTCACATTCTTCAGCCCTGCAGTCGCCATCTAAGTGCGTGGCTTAAAAATAGAATCCCGTCCTTTCTTTCTTTTATCAAACTTCCGTTAGTTATCTGTGCCGTGTGTAGACAAAGTTTGAGGTTGGAACAGAAACAACGTAAGAAAGTATTTTTTACAAATTAGAAATATGTATGTTTTTGTTTTTATAATCGCGTATTTTCACGTTTTTTTTTGTTATCTTAAAAGAGATAATATTAAAAAGCCGCTCTAATGAGATTTAATTGTTTCTTGGTTAACAAAAACTATTAATTATCAAATATTGTTAATTGTTTATATTCTATTTATTATTATTTACAAGACGTCATACTGTACGCGTACGCAATACGACTGGATTCGTTGCTAAAACATAACCTAGCATGTTATGTGGTATCAGAAGTAAAGAGTAACGTAACGATAGTAACGAGTACTAATTGTTATAGTAACGAATACATACGGTTACACATTTTTTCGTTACTTTTACACCTCTAGTCGGCACTACCGTATTTATTTCCGAATCGCTAGGGCACTTTTCTTGTAACTTTTGTTTCGGTCAGTTGTTGGGGTATCTGTCCAAGAAAGGGGTGGTGATGGTTTGAGTTTAATCCCAAATTTATTTTCTAAAAAAGTTGACAGGTTTCTTTAAATGAAAAAAGTATAGTTTTCCAGCGCCTATTTCGTTTGAGGCGTACGTGCGTTGCCGCAGCCGCACTCCTGCTTTTTTGTAAGGAATTAAATCGTCGCGCTACACTAGCACCACCTGTTAAGCAACATCCCGAAGCAACATGGCCACCAGCAGACAGCACGCGTTGGCAATAGATAGCAGGACAATGCTGCGTCGGCCGCGGGCTGAGATGCTATACTTACGTGGCTTGGTAGGGTATTCTGGTTATTTTGACGCAATCAGTGATCGCATCCGTACATATGGGGTATCGTTTTAAAGAGAATTCACACATCTGCTCACAGAAATTAAGATTTCGTTAATATAACCTGTTATTTTCCAATTATACAGGTTTAAACACAATTTTTATGCTATTTTCTGTTAATTTTTATTTTTTGGGGGCCAAAATTTGTCCAATTCGGTTATAGCGAGGACACGGTTATAGCGAGGATCAAACCCGGAACCGTGACACCTCGCTATAACGGGACTCTAGTGTACTTGAACAGTTTAAAGAGGGTAATTTGGTATCATAAAAAATTGATTAGGTAATAATTTACAGACATAAACCATTGCAGAGTGCTTTGTTATGTTTAAATAACTTTTAAATATTTGGTTTAAGGGCTTGATGAATAACAAATATGCTTAACAAGATGGTAATTTAGCATTTTTAGTTTTGTGTGAGAATAAATAGACAGTTTAACAAGTGTAACTCTTAAGAGTTAATCCTTTACATAAATATTTGAGTTACTCAAATTGCAAGGGGAGCCTAATGGACATACATTACTAATCATGAGTTCCTTGCTCCAGTCAGCATTACCCTGATGGGGCACTGAACAGCAGCTGAGAGACTGGCTCCTTGCGGTCAGCTCTGTGGTCCGGCCACGACGAAGGTCCTGTATTTATCATCTTCGACTCAAGCACAGGCGATTCAGCCAGGGATTCAGAACACTGCTCCGAGAACTGCCTTCCGCGTTCCACGTGTGTGAAGCGTTGAGAGAACTTTGCCTCACAACAATGTGTCTATTGTAGAAAACCTTCTGAACCAAATAAAATATATTAGCATGTAAAAAAAAAACACAAAACAAACCAAGATTAGCTATAGTCAAAAACAAAATAAGTAAGCACACATGTAATTTCAATGAAGGAATTGAGTCATTAAAACCATATGAAACAACACAGAAAATAACTGAATGTGTGATAAAATGGACAAAAATGAGGGCAAATTACTGACAACAACAAACAGCTCTGGATAACCCAATGAAGACAGCACAGACAACAGAAATAAAAAACTTAATATGCACAAGGGAGGACAAGACAATGAAAAAATCACAGTAGATGTGCACAGTATGCTTCTTACAAGGAAACAGCTGCGACTCTTCAGGCACTGCAACCTGTTTCCGTCATCAGAAGCACGGCATACTGCAGTGTTATTTGGGGCTTCAACTGAATAGAAAACTTGAAGAAGTTAACAAAATTGAAAATGGTCAAGGAATATGGGAAAAATTCAGGGAAATCACAAAAAAATAATAATAATAATAATCTCCATAATTTCTTGCTGTGATGAAAAATGTTCTAGTACAAGTGAGTGTGGTAACTAAATAGGTGCTGTATTGTGCCCTCATTTGTTTATTTTACCTTTTTTTGTTTTATAGCAGCTTGATTATGTATAAGTTATATATGACATAGTGTCCTGGCTCCGCGAAGTCTGGTGAGTTGACCAGCTAGTCAAGGAACAAGCGCCAGATAGGCAGGGTGCAAGTCTAACCATTTGGCTTAGAGCAGTCACCTTGCTGCACTTTGTTCCGTTTTATATAATACCAGCTAATAATCCGCGGCTTCCCTCGTGGCAACTTCAGGATATTCAATATTGCACCACTGTCAGAAATTTTTGTGAATAATGCCTATACTTTAAACTAAAAATATCACATTATATGTATATATATTTAAGATTTCATTCATGACAAAAATATGCATGGCTGAAATTTAATGATGTAAAAAGTACCTGGAGAATAAAATACAGCTTCCCGCCTGAGGCAGGGTGTAGATGACTGACATCACAGGAGCCAACTGCATGAGGGGAGATGAGACGAGGTATGAATTGGTGGGGGAAAGAGGAGTACCTCCAGAAAACCCACAGGCCATGGCATCCTCTGCCACATTTCCCACTTGCAAAAATCAAGGTTCGACTCCGTCGGAATCGAACCCGGGTCACCTTGAGTGAATGTTCTAACCCCTAGACGACCCTCATGCCTCGTACTGTTGTAAAAAGTAGTATCTATTAATTTTAAATATAGTTTATGTACGCCTATTTTATAACTCTCATTATAGGCATACGTTACCTTGATTAATCACACATTTTTGTTTATGAAATAGCCTATTTTAAAATTTGTGAAACAGTACTTATTTAACATTATTTATATTGCTACGCCCGTGCAAGAAGCTGGGCTTGTAATGGGGCGTACCAGCCAGACCGAGTATGGACGCGCGGCCCATTGACGTCAGCATGCCGCGTGTGCCTGGCGGGATTACAAGGGTCATCACTGACCCCCCTCCACTCCTTGCGCACCGTCCACTGACCCTTCAAGCAGCCTGGGAACTCTCCGGGCCTGGAATACGTGACTTGGGGCCATTCTCGATGTTTGGGGCATCGGGTCGGCCCGGGATGACGCGACACGTCACAGCCGCTCCCGTCAGTTCCAGAAGGACGCCACGGGTATATAAGCGATGATGCCGGCCTCCGTGAGAGTGGAAAAGTTCTGAGAGTAGGAGAGAGTTTCCCCCTCGGGGAGTGATACTGGCGATACCCGTGCGATCAGCGAGAGGTGAAGAGGGCAGGTGGCCCTTGCTGAGCGAACCGGACCTATCGGGAGGCGACACCTGCGAGAAGGCCTGGCGAGCGATAGTCGGGGACTGTGCTGCGGTGCGGCGTGGGTGAGTGTGCGAAGGAAGCGGACAGAAGAGCGAGCCACTGTCGAGACAAGCTCCAGTGGAAAGTGTTAATGTTTCAATGATCAGTGTGAGACTAGTTGTTGTGGACAGAAATCTTGAGTGCAGTAATTAAAATTATAGTCTATACATTAATAGTAAATAAAACTGTACTAATTAATTGAGCTATCCTTTACGAACCCAGTTTACTCCCCACATTACTTGTAACAATATTTTGTCATCTCTTGACATTTCCACTTTCATTTAATTTGATTATATTACCAGAATGATTAAAATTAAACTTACCCCTTTTTCACTTCAGTACAGATACCTACATTATTTTAAGATTTTTGAAACAATCATATTTGAATTTGAAATGTATAATACAGCTATCAATTTTCTTATTTTATGTGTAAATAGATTAATAGTTATGCTTAGTATGTACTAATAAATCAAATCCCCCCCAAAAAATTATTCACCCTCCCACTTGATTTGATTCGTTTGTATGATTTTTATAAAAACCAAAGCTGACTAACTTTTCACCATTCTTTGAAGGATGTTATCTCTCAGTTATACATTATTCGCCCTTGATTCAAATATTAATTTTTTATTATCAAACCAAATTTTTCAATTGTGTGCAAAATGATACATGCGAAATACAAAAGTAAAAAAGTTAAATTTTCCTGAATTTAATCCGTTTCGTTCATTTATCACCCTCTGCATTAGATTTAAGAATTCTACATTAAATTTTTGTTCGGTAAGTTTATTTACAACATGAGAACACATTAATCCACCCGTTGAGGTCAGATGTTTACACTTCACTAGCAAGTACTGAAAGACTCTCACATATTTTTATTTATTTTTTAATTTATTTACAGTATTTTAAAATCATCTTGCCTTACAACATTAGCCATTATCAATTATAGCCTGTCAGAATGAAAGCAATCGAGGACCAATGGTCAACATTCGATAAATCTCGTAGTCTCGTAGCAATTTTTGCAAAGTGTTCACTGATTTCATCGGGCTTAGGGAGGACGTAGGCCCGGTCTACGTCAAATGTCTGCTATGAAAATGTGAGCCGTCTTGAAAAGTGAGAAGCTGCCGAGAAGTTTAATTTTGATGGTAGGGTAAAATAACTGAAATATCTTCTCTAGTGCATGCAGTAGCCAGAATAGAAACTGTACATACATATTGGTTTCCGATCGCACGGGCTTCTACTTCACTGTTTGGTAGTTTAATTACTTCAACAAATTTTGGCTTAGCAAAACATACGTTTGACTTTACACTTTGGAGGAATCTCTAAACACGTCTTAGTACATATAATATATAAGAAATGTAATATAATTTTACTGAATTAAAAGTGACATGTTGTAAGGTCAGGATTCGAGTTAAGTGTGTGTGTGTGTGTGTGTGTGTGTTTTTTTTTTTTTAGCTAAAGAATATCACAACAGGAGAGTAGGCATCACTTACTTTATAACATAATTAACTTCATCAGTGCTTTTTACTGAAATAAAACTCTGCTTTACAGCTGGTAGATTAATTTGAGGTGATGACTGAAAGCAAGGCCTGTACAAATGTCAGTTTTTAGTTAGAATCGAATATGGATATCAAATTATTCTCATAGACAAATATTGAATTTGAATAGTAAGAATTAGAATAGCACTAAAAATTTTTTTCCATATCATAACAAATACATATTGAAAGAAAAAGTAAATGTGTAGTTGGTGGCTTCTGGGAAATTAGATAAATAATACTAAAGTGAAAGGTTGGTTAGGTTAAGTCAGCTATAATTATCATAGGTAAAATTTTGTTGATGTATATAATTTTGGAAATAAATTATAAACAAATATTCTTCATGGTAATCAAAATAGGAACTGCAAAAAAAAAAAAAATATTGTAATAAACAGTGCAAAGCAAATATGTAAGTCAACTGCAGTGTATTTGAAGAAACTTCAAGAGTGCTTGTTTAAAAAGAATGTACAGTGTGCAGTTTTAATCTATAGTTAAATATGATGTAGGTAAAAAATAAATTAAAACTTTTTTGTTTAATTTTTTAACTATATGAAAATAAATTATTATTTATATTAACATTTATGGATTATATTTTTTGACTTGTTTTAACTAAAATGTAGGAACACAGTAGCTACTCAGTACGTTCCTCTCTTTTTCTGTCCAGTGTATGAGGAGAATTTTCCCCCCCTTATTGTGACTTTTTTTTTGGGCCATGTGTGACAAGATAATTTCCTGAGCTGTCACTGCGCTAGGATGGTGGGTGTGGGCCTGTATCAGATCATCGTTCTCTGTGTATTATCCACTAGAAAAATGTTGTCGTAGGTTGTTAGGCTTTAGGAGTCTTTGCTGAGAGTATGTGACCAGATGTTTTCCATGAGATCTATACAAGTTTTTTTCTCTTCGCCACCCCGTTCTGAATGAAACTAATCACGGAGCTGACATGCCCTGTTTCTATCCTCCGAAGTGTTAGTATTCGAAATTGAATCGAATACAAATAATAAACTATTCATTTTGATAATCGAAAACGTACAACCCTCAGGACTGTGCTGCTCGGAGGGGGAGTGAGGCAAGGGTGGGGGAATAATGAATAAAGTAGAGTCGGACAACTGTAAGACTCTGTGCAGGTTTTCCAGCCCCATGTTTGTCATAATTGTAAACCTCCATTGTGTTATTTATTGTTTAGATTTATTGTTCAGGCGAATGATTGAACTTTTTTTTTATATAATTCAAGTGTATTACTGATGTGTGAAGTTTCACTTAAAATGTGTGGGGCAGCCACTTTTTTATTTTATTTTATTTCGTGATTTAGTGGTTGGCAACCAGCTCAATGTCAATTACACACACTCCATGTTGGGTTATTTAATTTTCACGTTACAATTTAACTGTATCACTATTATACATGTTATGTTATATGGTATGGATGTATAGATGTTATACATGTTATCTGCTATTGGTAAAAGATGGGATGAATATTCAAACTATGATTTTAACCTGACCATTTACAGCATAATCAATCACTATAGGTTAGTTTTATGTTTTTCCAGCTGGGTCATGTATAACACTTTACTTCCATAGTTCCAATGTTGGAATTTCTCTTTATAAAGATTATAATTAGCAGAAAACCCAAAAACCTAACATACTGGCTGAATCCAAAGCTTTAAATTTATAAAAGTTTATTCAAATTCCACCATAGCATTTACTGATATCTATCCTTGAAAGAAGGTTGAAGGATATAAGTGTGTTTGTTGTTTGGTGTATTCTACAATGTATCGTTCTCAACAGATTTAGGGTTTAATTTCTTAATATGAGTAGGCATATCGGTTTTTAAGTTGAAGCCATAGAACATGAAAATGACATCTGATGATCTTATGATATATAGTTCAATAATATAAGCTATTAATAATAATACATATAGCCCACCTGTAAACATTTTACACAGCCAACATAACAGTTATGTACTGTAAACCATTATTTTTTTTTTTGTGTTCTTGAATCAGAAATTCCTGGTAACTCATGTGTTTTTAAATGTTACCATTTAATCTACTACATGTGTTGAACATGTTATAATAATATTTATTTTTTTATATTTTTATTTTATGATTTGGGTTTGTTTTATTTTGTTTCAGAACAGTCTCACTAGTCAAGCAGTTAATATGCACCATTAATGCACTGATTTACTCTCCAGAAACCCATTAATGCAACAAGGTCCTACTCAAAATGGTTAGTTTTTTGTTTTATTTTTATTTAGTTTTATTTTTATTTGGATTATTAATGCCTCTACTTTAATGCCGGTAGACTTACTGATGGGCATCTTACAAGGCAACTATACCTAACCTTAGTTTTTAGAGCACTACACACTATTGCAGTTGACATTACTCTCAATACGTTTGCACGGCTTAACGATGTGACAGAGCTTAAAAAATTTACATCGCGTCATCTTAACCTGTTCAAATATATCTCATATTAAAGTCATACACAACATAAGACCTATTGTTCTCTTGCTGATACGTCGGACAGCTATTTTGGAGAACACTTACCGAAATTAGAGATCGTACCAAGACAAATACAATGTTGCAACCAGTGTTTTCATAGATTCTACCGTTTAGCCATATTGGTACTCCGAAGAAAGGTTGGCACCGACTTTGTGGGTGCATCGCAAATTTGAATTCTTTTCGGGGGTTTAAATTTTTTAACTTTTTGGAATTTTTTCGTCATTACGGATCGAGATGTATGAACCTGCAAAATTCAAGTTTCTAGCTCGTCTGGAAGGGGGTAAGAATTTGTATGGCAGTCATTCAGTCATTCATTCATTCAGTCATTCAGTCAGTCAGTCAGTCACTCACTCACTCACTCACTCACTCACTCACTCACTCACTCACTCACTCACTCAGTCACTCAGTCACTCAGTCAAACGTGTGGCTATATATATAGAGATGGAGGAGGCTGCAAATTTTTTATTCAAGTTGAGCTTAGTTCAGTATTTATAGCTTCGAGTCCAGACTTGATTATGTTTTAGTCTAGTCAAGCTCAAGTAGTTGCAGAAAGCTTTTTTTTTATGTGTGGGATATTAAAATTGATTATGGTATAATACTATCAGTGAAAATAATAAATTCATATCGAAACATCATGGTAAGATTATATTTTGTATATGTTGAAAGTAGTTCCTTACTGGTACTAAGTGGGATAAATTAACAAAAGAATTTTTATCAGCATCTAAGTGTAATAGTATGTTTTTTGCCTTATTTATTAATTTATTTTTGATATTCTTTTGAGTGGATTTTGGGGAGAAAAAAAAAGAGGAATAATAGCTAGATTTAAAGGTTGGTTAGGTTAGGTCTGCTATATTAATTTTACATAATTTACAAATTATCATGTATTTAATACATATTATTTCTTTAGCTAAAGTAACTTAAATATTAATACTTTTTTATTCTTCTTCCCAGAATTTGTAATGTTTTCACTATTTAAATAACATAATAAAACCTTTTTAACACCATTTAAAGAACATGTAAAACAACTAAGCTTTAACAAAAAAATTACCAAAACGAAATGTGTAAACACAGCAAGGGGAAAGTTTATCTCCAGTATTATTATTTTTCTAATTTTTTTTTATCACCATTTTATGGTTAACAATGATACATTCCTCTTCAAAAATTATAATACGTAATCATTTTCAAATATCACATCACATATTTAAAAGAAATTTAAAAGTATTAACTAGAAGTAAAATGCATAATAGCCTCTTTCAAATACAAACACTAAGCCAGCTGAAATGTTGACTACATAATTAAATATATGAAAATACAATTCAAAGTCACATTACTTTTGGTTTTGCTACGTTCGTATTCAATATCAATACTATCAATTGATGATGCATTAGAAAAAAAATACATGGGAAACGTAATATTTTCTTCTCAAATTTTTTTTTATTGTGTTAACAAATGCATGGTGTACTGCTGGCCTTTCGTTTAAAATGGTGTTGATTTCTAGTGTCTTAAGACATAAATATCAGGATATACATTTTAGGTCAAATATACCATACTGTGAGAAAACATACATAGTAAGAACGTAAATACAAAGTTTCTGTGTGACGTGTTTGCATAAAAGTGGTATGTGATTGTATGTTTGTTGTTCATGTCAAATATGTAATGAGTTTTATAAAAGTACTGTCGAGTCTCGTCCGGTCGAGTACGAAGAACTCGAGTTTTTTTGAGCCTCGGCCTGTCTCGTGCACGCATCGGTCTCATTCCCCCCCTCCTCCTGTGTCACAATTATTTCAAGTGTCAGTAGTCAGTCACTGTGTACGGTACGTTGTGATAGCTGGTGTGTTGCGCAGGTTGACAGTCTAGGTGCGGCTGGGGATCTTGGTCTCGGGAGTCATCTAGTCGTCACCAGGGTCCGTCTGCCCGGCCCTGGTGGGAACAACCTTTGAGAATCCACTTGTCGAGTCATCAATGTGATTGATAGCTTTATTTTTAAAATTAATCTGAGGTTTCAGTTATTTTTAAATTTCTTGTTATTCTTTTGAGTGTATTATTTGTGTTGGTTGTACATGTTTACATATGCGTTTGTTTATGAGTTATTTGTTGAAATTAGTTATTTAATGTTTATTATCCCCACTGTACCTGTAAGTTAGTAGCATTTTAATGTGTGTGATGTTTGTGTTTCATGTGATTTCATATGAATTGTAATCAATTGTGAAAGTGTTTTTATGTAAAAACAATTTAACTGAATAATTTTAATGCATTATTGTGATCACAGAAATTTGTATCTTTATAATTTAATATAATGTTATGTGCCTTAAAGTGATTTTAAAATGAAATTTCATTGTCATAGTATTTGGTTAATTATATTTACTTATATTATAATTATTATTTTTATTTTGTTCATTTTAGTGTTAAAAAGGTTCATTTGTGAATGCAAGTCTATTGTGTACACAATCTGTATTGTTACACAATTTCACTCAAAAAACTTCAGTGTTACTAGATTTCATTGTGAACCCTATTGGTAATGAACATTATTTCTAGTATTTTTTGTGTATATTTTCATATTTTTCTCGTGGATGGCAGTAAGTATTTTAATTTTACTGAAACTCTTCCTTCCTCTTCTTAGGCTGTCTGACTGTGTTAAAAAGGATTGTGTTTAGTTATAACAAGATCTGTGATGTAATACGTGATATTGCTAGCCAAAGCAAATTTCATTTTTCCTAAGCTTTCGTCTTGTTAGTTTATTTTCGTAATTTTGGTTGCCTCATTACATAATGTACTAAACATCATATGTTTTCAATGCAATAAAATTAGGAATTTTTTTTGTAATTGACAGTTTTAACTAGAATTTAGTTTACATAAGTGCTGTATTCACGGTTTAAAATAGTTTTAAATTATTTAACCCACATACCTACTTGCTATTAGAGACCACTGTAGTAATATTGCTTTTATTTTCTCATTAGAAGTTTAGTTTGTGCCAGGCTTTTTCTAGTCATTTGATTAAGTTTTGGCATTTGATGGTTGTTGGTTTGCAACTTGGTGTTTTTTTGTATAAATGTATGCTAGAAGTTACTCCATCGCCAATCATTCCATTATGACTTTTTTTGTTTTGAATGCAAACAGGGTATTGTTAAATTATAAGATTATCGAGTGAAAGAATACATAATTTTATGTACATGCTCCTTTGAATTTTTTAAAAAGTGAATTTTCTGAATGATAAAACATTTGCCAAACATTACCCATTCATGATTAGTTTCTTTGGCCTTGTGGTAGTGATTATTTTGTATATATAATATGAAAAATATCATCATAGTTTTTTGAAGCTTTCTTTGGAATCTTGGTCACAATTTTCATATGCTTAAAGATTTTATTTTTCACAAGCAAATTACAATAAAATTGAAGTAAAAATTTATTAAGTCTGCATGCAGTTCTCACACGGTTATTTTCCCGAATTATCTGTTCATGATGTAGAATGGATGAATGAACGCCACTTGGTGACGTAAAGGGAACAGTTTATAGTGTTGCAAAGTAAAACATTGTGATGGTATTCCAGAGCTGAAGAAACCACTAGCCATAATACCATGGCCATACATATTCTTTCATCTCTATTGAGTAGGTAACATTTGCATGCCTAGTGTTGCCTATAATTCAAGTCACCAAAATTGTTTTGGCCTTTTACACTTACAAACTTAACAAATCTTTAAATGAGTGATTTCAACATTTAGTTGTTTCTTTATACAACTCAGCTTGAATGCAACCTTTAAAGATTATATAATAAAATTTGTTTAAAATAATAATCCATCAAATCACATAAATGTATCACATTAAAGACAATGCTTTAAACTATGTTGTTAGTTGGCTTGCGAAATACCAGATATGGCTACATAAATGTCACAATATTAATGGTTAACATGCATATATTTTTCCTGATGGTATTTTCAAATCATTATTGTACCAATAAAACACAAAAGTTTATAGACTGTAAAATTTGTTTTCAAATATTTTGAACAAAAATTAAACTTTTCTAAGTTCAGGGAATGTCCATCTATGTCCGTGTGAGAAAAGGAGAGAACAGGGAGAAAACAAAAGTAGTACATGATGCTAGAAGATATAATATTAAGAGAGCATTAAAATGGTGGTTTGCTATCTGCTATACATTTAATGCACTAAGTTTAGTAGTAAATACTTGAGATTACAAAAAAAAAAAAAAGAGTAGAAAACTGGTTACATGGATTATTTATTTTTATTTATTTGTTTATTTGAAAGTGTGACATGCCCACCGACAGTCGTTAGACTTGGATGGTGGACACGGCAAATATACAAGACAAACAGGAGGTTATCACCATAAACATATGGACTCCCACCCCTGTCGCTACCATAGCAGTAAGAACCGCACATGGTGGCCAACACATGTATTAGTGGTGACAACAAATACAATAATACCACAAACATTAAGTACATACAACACAAAATAATACAACAGAGATTTGTTCTTCTCTTTTTTTGTTGAACTATTTATCAAGTTATTAACTAAGGCATTTACTGGATTGTAAAATTACAAATTGCAATTTATTCATTCAATAGAATAACAAATTAATTTATTGTAATTAGAAATCAGTCTAGAGATAAGGTCTTTTTGTTATTAATTGATACGGGGGCCGTAGTCTCTGATATTTTATAACTGAATTTGAATGTGTGCTCGGGTTTTATGGGCGCCACCGTGCCACGTGCACGGACCGATGCGAGACTCTTTCCCGGGGTCATGCCGTCCCCCATGTGAAGCGTGATTTTAATTTCCCCCTGAATACACCTAGCACGAATCCCTGCCCGCTCTCAGCGTCGGGCACGCTATTACCTACGCAGTGGGCTCTCAGGCGTCCCACACGCCGTCACACTCCACGTGGTCGAACAGATATAAATAACAAAATAATACGTCGAATTTACACACCTGATTTGTTCGGTTACTGCAGCTTACACACGTACATGGTTGAAACTGTTTAAAACGCCCGCGGCACAAATCGGTTTAGGAGTAAAGACCCGCCACGTGGTCACATCTCAAATTACGTAGTAAATAGAAGGAAAGACCGTTACTGGTCGTAATACAATTAGTTATGCAGTCCCCCGACCGAGAGGAGCTCCGAGGACGAAAAGAAAACGATTTAGAAAGAATTAAATTTAAACAGAATTACTTGGCGGTGAAAACAAGCGGTGAGGTCCCCGGAGTGCTGGCGCGTCTACTCTCGGTCGTTGATGGCGGAAGACTGGGATGAGATCATGTCTCGGCTCGACTAACATGGCTTCCTCCCGCCGAAACAATTGCTGTTAAAGATATTTATGAATTCGTGCCACGGGAAACTAAATTAACATGACAAGAATGATTTAAAAATTATGTGACATTTTCTGAATACTGCAAAAGAATACTACAAATTACAATTAATAAGGAGAAAATTTAATTATTGTCTGGCTTCGGGTTTCCTCGGGAATGTCCGGAAACGCTATTATATTTTGTTACCATACTTTAATTAAAAGTACATAAAACCCTCCCGGCCGATCTGCCGTCACGTTGCACATAGGGAACATAAAAACAAACAACACAATTATAATTAATTACGTTTTAGGGGTGCGGCGCACTGACTCGACAGCGCCCTCTTGCCGGGCGAACACACACGCACGCACACGTACGCACGGGTAGGCGGGAGGTTTGAATGGAGGGTGGGTGGGCAGT
Organism: Bacillus rossius redtenbacheri; assembly: GCF_032445375.1. Lineage (NCBI taxonomy): Eukaryota > Metazoa > Arthropoda > Insecta > Phasmatodea > Bacillidae > Bacillus > Bacillus rossius. The sequence continues at coordinate 11,224,193 of NC_086331.1, read as the reverse complement.
GGCATATCGGACTTAACAGGGGCCGCAGGCCCGGACGATATCAAATTGTGCATAAAGTAGATCTTAAATGACTACTGAATTGTGGTACTCTAGAGCCAGAATTTTGAAGCATAAACTTACATTGAAGTTAAGAGTTGTAGAAATTTCGAATAAAGAGTGTCTCATTATAGTCCCTCAAACTGAGAGAAGTGTAAGGATAGAATAAGGAAATCTCTTTAGATTAATTAATTAAATTCTAAAAGGGTAAAAAAAGCATAAACTCAACATTTTTACTAACAAGCAAGATTATTTAACCTATAACATAATAGAGGGGAAAAAATAGAATCTGAATTAATACCATAAAAAGTGATGAATTTATAAAATTCTTCAGGTAGTAGAATACAGATAGTTTACATGCTTATGAAAAAATAACTTGGGAGTCTAGGAAGATTCAAAGATTTTTTGTTAATGTAGTTCTGATGATTTGAGAGTTCAACAAGTTATAGTCGTACTTAATTGGGTAATATTTCCTCGTAACGTATATTATCTTAGTTTTATCCTTGTTAAGTCTAACTAAATTGTGTATGCACCACTTATTATTTTATTAATATCATGTTGTAATAATAAGCAATTATTAGTAGTACTAATTTTCTTGTAAATTTTCAAATCTTCTGCAAAAAGGATTTTTGTGGAGTAGTTTAAGACACTGGTGACATGCATTAATGGAAAATAATAATGTGGGATTGCAAGTTAATACAATGATTAAAGTAACAAAAAAAGAAGCATTTTATAAATTAAGTACAGATGGTAAAAAATCACAGTTTCAATTGAACTTTTATTATTAACATTTCTTAGAACATACCAACTAGTGTAACGCTGCCGGACGTACATGACCTATATTTGATAATCCCTCACACTACACATCTTGTGAAATTTTACATAGGTATCGAAGATGTATGCCATTACTATTCCCTCAAATAAAGTATAAAGTGTTGAATTGGCAGTTATAAACAATAATTGAAAAAAAAATTAAAAGTTTTTTTTAACTTATGAAACTCAAAACAATGCAAAGTAATAAAGGTTATTTAAAAAAAAGTAAATAACTGCGATAAATACGCAGCAAACATATTTATGCTTGGAAAAACCTACTTTTATAGTTATTTTACATAAGTCCTCAATAGTAATCACGAAAAGATGGAAATACAAAAAAAAAAATGTACTTAAAAGTTTGCGTAAAAACAAGGCTAAATTAAGAGCCAGGCACAAACATACATGGTAGAAAATCAAAGTATAATTTAGAATAAAGATTTCTGAAAATGTACAATTAAACAAATACACCCGCCACTCGAAGTAACACTGTACAATTTGCACTGTTTTGAAATAATGATGCCAATAAATTATGGCTTTCTTTAAAATAGTGCAGTCATAGATGCGAAGTAGTGATCTTTTTCATCTAAGTGAATTTTTATTTCTGTGTGCACACAATAGCAATGGGTAGAATTGAACACCTTACAGTGAATTAATAATACAACAAATAAACAAACGCTAGTTTTGCCTTTCCTTAAAAGTCATTCACTTCCTTCATTGCATATTTACTTTAGCCTAATTAACATAGTACAGTGTTTATATTATGCAAAAATATGTTCAATGCCCGAGTGTTTAGCCAATATTTATATCACGCCATCTCGCAAGTCAACAGCAGCTCTGGGAAAAAAAAGCCAGAAGCTTTCAGGACAAGTTTACCTCTTGCTAATTAGGATGCATTAGTGGCAAGTCATGTGGTTAGCAATTCATTGCCGATGTGCATTTAGTAACAAGTGTCGGTTATTACATTAGAAGTTAAATAATCTTACTTGTTATTAAAAAATTTGAGTTTATACTTCTTTAACCCTTTTAGAACAAATTATGACATACTTATTCCAGCCTCAAAGACATGTAGTAAATTTTCGTATTAAGATTAAAGTTAAAAAATAATCAACTACTGTGATGACCTTCGTCAAGTTTGAGTCTGTTGCTGCAGAGTTGAAACTTAAATAAAATAAATATACTTGGGGATAAAAGAAAGCAGGATTACTAACACTGACACTACTGCACCCTGTTGCAGTAGTTTGTGGTATTTTTGGCACATCCCGTATGTCGCTGGTGGGCGGTACAAAGTGCAATGAGGATAGGAGGGTGAGAGTGAGGGGTGGTGGCATATCGGGCTCTGAAGGGGCGAAGCACCAAACAATTTCAACTTTGAATATGTTTAGACTTATAATTAATTTTCTAATTTGATTTTAATGGGAGAAATGTTTTTATTAAATGGTAGTCACCAAGCACACTTCTGTGGTTGGAAAACAAGTTATTTTGATTAACATACTTAAAAGGGGGGGGGGGGGGGGGGAGAAATTCATTTGATTATCGTTATTTTTATTAGTGCAGTGTGCTCCTGGAATGAATTAGGAAGTTACTCTGAGGGGCGGATATGTTATTGCCACCTATCTTGATATACTCATCAAACAAGCTATGTAGTTACAAACTTTTGGCCATGACTCTCGGATACTCGTGTGAACGAAAGCTAACCTCAAATAAAAATGTAAAGTAAATTAAAGAGGCGGGGCCCACAGGCCCTTAAGTCTCGAGCAGGAGCAAACCCAGTGCATGCGCAGTTCCACAAACTGGCCAGAAGGGAGGATAACCAAGGAGGAGGAAACTGGCATGCTGGTTTGTGGAGTACTGGTTCCAGTCACTTTCTTACTGTCCGCTTAACCCCCTTGTGATGTAATAACTCATGTGCCAGCTCACATGTTTACATTGGCTATGAGCTGTTTCCCATTAAAAGTGCTGAAGAAACAGTACTCCAGGCTCCGGAACATAGTGGTGTAAATAAATAATATTTTATCTTTTAGTTAGCTACAAATTTCATCTTTGAAACGATGAAACTATTATTTGGTATGGCAAATTTAAATCTGCAAAATTCTTGACTTGCACCACTATGGTTTGGCCCTTCACATGTAACAAAGCACTGTTCAAAACATTTTAAACTGTACCAAAATATATAGCAATAAACATAATAGATGGGCATGCGGGACTTTAAAACATTTACCAGAATTGGTCATCATTTTGTGGAAAGACAGTGGTGACAACTTGTGAAACGATAAATCTATGCTTCATACCAAATACTGATACGATTAATAAATTTTTATAGTCTTTCCGCCACTAATGTGATACACTTGTGTGATATGATGCTGGTCATCTTGAGCACTTACGCGGGGCCCGCTTAGTCGGGGGTATGTGTGTGTTGGTGAGGAAAAATGATAAGGTCCACGCTTGCTGGTGCTTCTAGCGTAGTATCGCCTCTAAGCCCGAGGCTCTGAACTGACGCACAGTCTTCTCATTGTGCGTAGAACTATGAGATTTGAGCAGTAACCATAGCATATGGTAGAGTAATAAAAATAAAGGTGTAATGCAAGTCCCTTGAGTGCTTTCAAAAATCTGTATCAGGTGTTTCATGCCTAAACATTATTCTGAACACACACATTTAGCCATTTTCACTCTTCTAAAAATACAGTTTAAAAACAAAGTATGGAAACAGAACTACCCATCCACCCTCCACGTATTCTTAAAGGTTTTTCGTAAACACACCCCACTCTGATATCTCGAGCAGTTTTAAAATCACATTATTTTTTCTGAAGATCTGCACAGCCTGTGTGTGCCCGGTAGGCGGGGCCCTTAAAATGCAGTCAACAATTTTTTGTTACACAAATTGATTGGCTTTGCATTCAAATTAATGCTCCAATAAAAAAATTTTGCGATAAAATTCATCGTAGCAATGATACTACCCCAGGTACTTAAACTGTTTTAGCATTACATATTTATGTTCCTGCTATACCAGAAGTATTTTTTGTTATAATATTTTATGTGAACTAAGACATTAAACAAAAATAAAAGCCTCACAAGTAATTTTTCACCCACATGTGGTTAAGTATTGCATAAGTATTATATGTATTTGGCTTACAGTTCATAGAATAACTGAGAAGCTATGCTGTAAACCTAAAGTACATCTCAAGTTTAAAATAGGTTTATAAAGTGCAGTGAAAATAATCTTTGAGAGATGAATATTGTTTGGAGCTGTATTGATGATGTGAACAATTCTAGTTTCGTATACACAGGTATAATGTAAATGGGAATTTAAAAATGGTCAATTCTCATGTATATATAATAAAACTTGGCATTTTATTGTTTCATGTTGTTATATATTCTATATTAAAATGTATGGTGAAAAGTTTTTAACATTTACAATCATGTTAATACTTTACCTGGTAATTTTTTTATTATAGATAAGTGGGGTTTTGAACCCAAGCCCTCAAAACTATTCATATCAGAATGCTGAGTCACTACACCATCACCCAAATTGTACAATAGAGGTTTTTACAGAGTAAATTACATGTTTGTCACACAAAAATTTCTGCTGAATGAAGTCATTGGAATTTTCTTTGTCCGTAATATTATTAAATACGTTCACAGTATTAATGCTAGTCCTCAGTACTAACAGTATGGAGGTAACCACTGCTAAATAAATATCATGTATTGTACCGATACTGTTGTGAATCTTACTAATAAAGTATTTGTGTGAATACATATGTGAAGTTTCTTTTGTGTTGGCAAATCCATTTTAGATGATAGCATTTACCTGTATTACACACAGATGACAAGTTACTCTTATGTCATGTACTGCAGGTTTTAATATAGTAAGTGTGAAAAGATGAAAAAATTACTTTGGGTATATTACTTTCGTTTCAGCTTGATTCACTGGAACTAAATAATCTTTTGTTTTTCTTTATCAGTTCATATTTTTGTTTTTCTTTATCCGTTCATATTATTTTGTTGGATTGATAGTGATGACAGCATCAGTAAATATTTGTTATTGTAAATAACATGTCAACATCAATTTTTATACAATGAACAATGCATGTCTACTTTCAAATTATTTCAAAACATTTTTTTTTTTTTTTTGTAAATTTCAACCATATCTATTACTTGACATGTTGCCTATTGCACACTTAAATAAAACATGCAAGAAAGTGAGTACCTACCTACGGCAGATTCACGAACAAAATATTGAACATACTTGAATTTTTAACCTGTGAATGACACAGCTACCAGCAGTCGTGTACTAGATCTATTATTATTAATTTGACGCTTTTGAAAAGCATATCCTGCACTATTATATAGTTATTTATATTTATCCCAACACAAATAAATATGCCATTTTTGAAAATGTTTCTCTTTGAATAAGAGGAATAATTATTTGCAGAATACTATAATTATGCACAAAAAATTGCTCACCTTGTTGGTGTGTGTGTGTGTAACTTCATTATAAAGACTGTTAAAAAAGAGCTTCAAATATCCTTACTGGTTTTCTAAGGAATTGCTTGAAGCCGAATAGCCAGAAGTGGCACCCGAAGGACTTGGACGTCAGTACAAGAGTTTAGAAATAGACACTGGAGGAGACGTGAGAAATGCTCGCTGGAGAGTGAGTGGTAACTTGTTCAGCGAGCAATAAATGTTTGAACTCGTGGATCGAGTTGTCAGGCTGGTAAGGCATGCACCTCGGCATAGGCAAGGCAAGTGCGGTAGTGAGGTTGTCTAGGTATTGGTTCCATAAAACACATCAAAGAGTTGTCGTCTTGTCACACGGGCTGACCACAACACCTGACATTCGCTTCATGCTTGTTCACGTCCGAAAGCGAGTTGAAGTCTGCCGTTAGTTTCCACTGGGAGTTGCAGGGAGGAAGTAGTGATGAAAACAGGAGTTTTCGTTGCACCAGTTGTCCTCCGGGAAGGACAAGATAAGTGTCACAAGACGTTGGCTACGTGGATGGCCCAGAGTACTTGTTCCTGGCAGGAGCTGTGAGAACGAGTGCACTATTTACTTGGCTATGCTCCGCAGGGAGCGATACGGATAATAAGCTGCCGGAGACGAGTAATCCTAGAAACACATGGCCGCAAATCAGGTAGTGGTAACTAGTACATTTTACACGCCTTTGCCACGTTTATGATTGGGTACCTATACAACTGACTTCATGGTTTAGTATTGGTAATAATATTGAAGCATTATCTCCTGTGATTTGCAACCAAACAAAATTTGTAAACATGTTATTAAATAATAAGTGGAAGAGTCAATTTATTTTGAAAATTACTTACCTTAAGTTACTACTTTTATTAGTTTTGTTATTGTTGATTGCAAATAGTTCAGTATTACAAGGAAACAACTGGATACACATGAATATTTACGTAGTTACAAATGCTATCAAAATATAGCTTTTAATATATTATTGTTTAATATCTACTAAACTGAACTTAAGAAATTACCAGAGAATATTTGACTGCGACTCTCCTGGTGAAAATAAACTGAACAAGAGCAATTTAATTTTCAGGTTGTCACCCAAGCCGTTAACCTAAAATACTTCCGGACCCATTGAAGATGATGTTCCGTTTTCACCCAGATAAATTGTAATAAAGGCCTCACCGAACGACATCTAAGTTGATTGTATTAACTATGTTAATTTTGGAAATATATCAACTTAATTTTTTTTTCAATTAGAACTATCGTCATTTCTGCTCCTAGTATTATTGTTCGTACAGAGTGAAATTCAACGGTGCATCACACTTCCGAATCTGGTATTTTGAACATACTGTTAGGACCAAACGTTGTGATAGCTGGCAGCGCGGGGATGAAGGGGCAAGGTGGTGGAGGGGCAGGCGATGCGCGCGCAGGTCGGTACGTGTAGCGTTCAGCATGAAAACATTGCTACGTGACCAACTCGCAGCGCGTGTTACGAGACGTACGGAAATGGACGGACGTGGACGTGGACGTGGACGCTGCCGACGGCTCATAAAGTTATTCATAGTAGAGAAAGAGACATTATTGCTAAAGTAGTGAGCAATGACTTCAATGCCTTAAGGGGGAGGTTATCAATACATTGTTTATTTATACTATACCTTTATATTTTTGTTTGAAATTGTATTTATTCTGTAGACATTGATACTTACGATTTTGCTATTGTGAATGATATTGTATCTTTCATAATTTTGTATAGTGGCATTTTATAGTCTAATTTTGCATTTTACAGTATTATGCATTGAACCAAAACCGGCGACCAGGTCAGTTTGATTTTTAAATTCCTGAGATTTATGTTTTATTGTTTCATGTAATTTAAAGAGTTAATTACCCATACAGGGTGATTTTATTTAATTTTCTTTCTACAGCATGTGGCACTTTTACCAAGAGAGTATTATATTTTCATGTAATTGATTTTTTTAAAGTTATACTTGTGACGAGGTATATTAAAAATACGTTTTTTCCCCCAGCAGTAAACTTCATTTGCTAAATTTATCTGCGCGTAACATATTTATTTCATTACACATTCCTTGATACCGACTCAGATCTATATTTAACCTTGTTTTTCAGCTAACATCATTTGGAGACAGATGATTATTGGATAAAATATCTGTCGAGGTGAAATTCAGACTACTGGTAACGTGTGCATTGCATTCATATGGGTTGATTACATTGCCGTTTTTGGGTTGCTAATATCAATCACACCATCGGTTTTACATTTCTCGTTATATAGTAAAAAAAATTGTATGGGCCTAAGGTGTCATGATAAGGACAAGTGAAACCCAGCATTGTGGCCTGGGGAGCGATGAGAAAGCGATACACGCATATGTTTTTGTAACAGAGACAACACGTCCTAGCCGTGCCGGGCCGTGCCGAATGTGCGCCGCGTGTGACCGGGTCGTGCCGAAATTACGCGCCTACAGCACTAGGGAGTCCAGCTACCACAACGTTTGGTCCGGACAGTAGGATCCCTCTTTAGTGATGGGCATTCCAGCTTTAGTTCACAACTGCATTAGACTGCACATTATCTCCTGTCCAAACAGAGGAACCGACTAATTTCACTGAGCGGAGTGTTACGCTCATTGCCGCAGCTTGCCAGCTCGTAAAGCTGAAGGTGGCAGTCCAGCCTCCAGTTCTGGGAGAGTTTTGGTTTCAATGGCAAGTTAAATGGAAAGTCAAAAATAAAACAATTCCATTTAAAATGCCATTTTAACACATTTCTGAAGCCTTTAAAAGTTTAAAAATAAAAATTAAATCTTTTTAAACTGATCTATTAACATCCGCCGTCTGTATTAACGTATCTACCTTTTTTTCCCGGTGCTTTGCGGCCCGCTTCGAAAAGGTGAAACAAGTATTTCCTTTATGGATTTTTGACATTCTTTTAGACAAACTCTAACTCTAGACAGAACACGACATTTCCTGATCTGCACCACATACTGATTACGTGCCATTGGATTTTTTACCTCTTCAGTATTTGTTATATGGGTTTTACTGTCAAGAGGCACACTCAATAAAAACCCCCCCTACAAGAACCAACCGCTATTCTTTCAAGTGACCACGTGTTCGACTGCAAGACTGAGGCGTGTGAAACGCTGGAGATCCCACTTAGTTCCCTTCTATATTCACCATATCCGTCGATCAGATGTTTTTGTGGGGATATTCCAAGCCTAGCGCCACATGGACCACATCTAGTGTTGTGAGTTGGGTAAATACCCGGTGGGTAGGGTATTTATAAATGGGTATTGACCTAGGTACTTACCCCTGCCTCTGGTAAATACCCAAAATGAGGGTTTTTAAAGTAAACTCATTTTTTAAGTGTATAATAATATGGCATATTCACTATTTTATTGCTGTAACTTTATGCTTATCTGTTACTAAATTAACCTTATAAAACCATTTAGTAATCATAAATGCAGTGAAAAAATACTCAAATTTTTAATGAAATATAGCAGCATGTATGTCAATATTTTAGATTATAATTTTCACAAAATTTGCTAGTTAATCTAAATCTAAAACATAAATTTTTTTAAGTGAAATTTTTGTTTTCATTTGTTTTTAGAATATGGCTACACTAAACCACTGTAGATTAGCAGCCATGTTGCTCATTGAGTTACATGATGCAGTGAAGGAAGTTAAAAATACATAACCCCTAGGGCTGATCGGTTCCCACATTTTCAGTTCGGTTCGGCTCGGCTCGGTTTTTTGTTAAAAATGTCGGTTTTCGGTTCGGTTCGGTCACTACTTCAAAATTTTTCTTTGAGCTGTCATACCAAAAAAAATTCCACTATAGTATTTGATTACTTGCAATATCTTGCAAAAGTTTAATTTCTTAGGGGAGTCACTTTCTCAGCAATATAAAAGTTATTTTCAACTACTATTTGTATTTATAAATAAGTTTATATGCTACTGAAACAACCATATGTGTAAAAAGGAACAGAACAAAACAGTTTAGAACATTAATAATTAGTATTACATTAACCTTGTTGCCAGCTTCACTTTCATTTGAGTTTAACACCTAAATCTATTTAAGACATAAGTATAAAATCAGTGAAACTTACAAGTATCACATGTAAAAAAATAATTTATAACATTCATAAAGAGAAAACCTTGGAATCACCTTCACTATCATTTCAGTCAAACCCCTAAATAAATTTAACAGAGAAGTATAAAAACAATGTATCTTCCAAATGTTACTTAATTGTGTGTAAAAGTAACAATAAAAGTTAGCCTCTATGCCGGGAGTTAATGGACAAGCCAACATAAACAAACGTCTTAACCAAGAAAACGTCTTAACCTACCAGTGCATCAAAGGCAGAATGAATCATAATGACCATATTTTCAAAATACACAAGTAAAGTATTCATATTTAGTATGCGGTATTTACTAGGATTTTTTTTCCGTCACGTGCGTAACATCATCATCTTTGCGGAACACGGGCGGTATTATTTTTAATTCCTTCGTCACAGATGTTCATAGTTGCCTCCAATTACCAAGACGTAGTGGCAAAAAAGAATTTTTATTTTACGAGAAATCAAATACTCTAGACTATAACGACGCAAAGCCGCAATTATCACGCGCGAATAGTAAACAAACTACATCTAAAGGGTCTGACGACATGCACATTCATTCTCCAACTGCCATTTGGAACGGAACTTGGAAGGCAACTAATCGATCCTAGCGCACGTATAGCGCATTCTGTGATGTGAAAATAGAACTGAGTGACGCCATGCGTCGTGAGCGCCCTGCAGAATACGAACGGAACTAAGCAATGCTACGAAACTTCTACCGTTTTAGCTTACGAACCGGAATTAAATAAATATTATTTTAGTAACGGAAGTGATATATTCTTTAAATAAGAAAAAACCATATATTTAAGAGAAAATAGTAGTATTCCGACAGAAACTTCCGACGTTAAACATAGGAAATAGTGAACTGTAAGAAACGCTTAGACTTTACTATCCCATGGTTAAAATGGCGAACATTAAGAGAATAGATGATTTAAACGTTTTATAGTGAAAAACTTAGCATGCGTCTTAAATGTGTTTTGATGTATTATGCAAGCGGTACGTTTATTATCCAATATGAATGTTAAATACATTATTTGGTAGATACTTGAAGTTAGTTTTTAATGCCCTAATAAAAGCCGAATCATCGGTTTTTTCTGGGAATTCGGTTCAGCTTCGGTTTTTACTAAAATGACCGAACCGAACCGAAAATTCGGTCAACCGATCAGCCCTAATAACCCCACTACTTCTTGTGTTCAATTTACCATGTTTTCATTCTAATTTTCATTGTTAAAGAGTTTCTCAATATGGGAAAAAGAAAGGGCCAACTTGGAATTTTTTTAAAGAGAAGAGTAAAGGAGTGGAATGTAAATACTGTTGTAAAACATACAAAAATTCTAATGTTAATAAAATGACAAATCATATAAAAAAGTGTTTCAAGTGTCCTGAAGATATGAAGAAAATTCTCTATTGCAGCAGTATTGTAAAACCTTTTCAAACAGTGATATGTACATCCAAAAAATGCAGTGAAAAAGTATTGCAAAGTCATGATCATAACCATGATGTGTCACTGACAGAGTCGATACCATGATCAAGTTTAAGTATTAAAAACTCTATGTTTTCGTCACCAGATGAAAGTAATACTAGGTGCTTAGCACAAACTTCAAAATTCACATCTTCACGAGAAGGGTTTGGCATATCATTTATGGACCACATGGAAGAGTATTATTAAAAATATTAGTCGAGATTTTTTTTTTTTAACTGTTAGTCCATTTTGCACAGATGAAGAGTGAAGAACAAATAAACATGCAATTAATTTCTCAGCTATTCTTAGAAAATTTTGAAAATACATGTTTACTTTTTATTTTGATATTGTGTAAGTTAAATAACATTGTAGGTTAATTAATGTGAGATTTAAGTAAGGACTGGAAAGTAATAACAGATGGATTAAAATAAAACTACAAAAAGATAAATTAAAAACAGAAACTTAAAAAACAAAAAAATGTAAATATGATTAGTTATGTAATATTGTGTGCTTTTGTGTTGAATGCATGATGTTAATGAAAGTATGCTACAACTTTGAAAGGTGATTCCTTCTTCCAAAAACAAGGTAGTCAAGTCTTAGAGTTACACTACGCCATTTATTTTTGCGTAGTAATATTCTCTACGGAAAATTTGTAGTTAAAAAATTTAAAATGGTTAATATTGACAAAGTATGGAAAATGATGTGGAGTAAAATTACAATATTTTGATAAATCTTTAGTGTGTTAAATTATCCAACCTTCGGGGGGGGGGGGGGGGGGGGGGGGGAACCTTAAAATAAAACTCTCCCCTTCATGGCTATTCCCCAAAATAAAAATTTAGTTGTCTGGTTTTTCTAAATATTTCACACTGTTGCTTTCCCCCCATAAGAATTGTGCTTGGAAAAAATGGTGGCGTATAACTATTCCATGTTTTTGATAAGGAATCACCTGCTAAAGTTTGCAACATACTTTCATTAACATTGTGTATGTAACATATTACTTTGTGAAATTATTAAAACTCAACAAAATTTAAATTATCATTGATTTAATGAAAATACCTAGGTATTTATGAAATTTGGGTTTTACCTGGGTAAGTACCCAAGGTATTTACCCTTAATTATATATACCTGGGTATTTTACATCTCTAACCACATCACTTCCTGAGTAAGTCATCGCCAGGTGGACCTTGCAGACATACCGCCATTCAAAACTCAATTTCAACTCGCCCGTATTAAGGTTAATGGCATGGGAAACTTTTGGTGCTATATTAGTCTCACGCTTTAGGTGGTAAAGTCTTCCAAGCCCTGTTATCTTGAACAGGTTTTACTGTATTATAGATATATATGGGTTACAGATACCTTTTCAAATGGCTCAATATACTATGTAATTAGCATTCAAGTTTCACACTTGTCTTCACCTCTATTCATGTAAAATACTTTGAAACACACACATCCAAGGGCAGAGTTCTCTTAAGCAGTTAGTAGGAGGGGGGAAGGGGGTTTGTTTAAAACAATGCATTGCTGAAGGAAAATGGAGTGCACCAGGATGACTCAACAGATCTACATTTTCCACAATGAAAAATACAGTGATTGGAGGTAGTGTTCCGTCCACTCTACCATCATGCCTCCCAGACTAAGGAGATGCTACGCAAATAAGAATGAATTACCTTTTTTCCCTTCATATAAATTAAGTGACGGCTATATAAATAAGCTGACAGAGGTGAGACTTCTGGAAAATGTAAACCTAAATATTAACAAGATCTTTTGTCTAAACTTTTTTTGTATGTGCAACCCTAAGTACAAGGGACAAATCAATTTGTTTAATGCTTAGCTTATGGGACTAAATGGGTGTGTGATATTAATGGGAGTTTCCACTAGCAGCATGACATAGAACGTACCCACCTGCACCGGGCCAATGTAAAGCTGATGACAATTATTGAGAATATTACTTATATATATTCTACAAAAATTCTGGATGCACTCAATTCAAACATTCAAAACATTTTTGCTCCATGGAGTATGCGAATTTGTTCAATCTAGCCATTTGGAATGTTTGAGTTTACAGTCAAACCTCATTAATAAAAATCCGCTTAGTACGAAATTCCAGTTTATGCGAAGAACTTTTACAGTCCCAGGAAATAAGGTATGCTTTCCTATGTTATTCAGTACTTTTAATACGAAATACGATTAATATGAATTACGAAGTTGTTTTGATCCCTCAAGTAGTTGTTAACGTGTATAAGTAAACGGTTGATACGAATTTCACAGCCGAAGTTTAAAGTAAATCACGTCTTCATAACCGTCATGTAAACAAACATTTCTCCAAAGATACATGTATGTATCCTACAGCGCAAAATGGTCGAAAAACCAGATGAAAAGTTCAACTCTAGTGGCGATGTTAGTAACTAAACTAGAAAAGATGCCATGTTGTAAACGGAAAACGAAAAGGAAAGTACTCTATACCTTATTAATATTAGTCGTCGGAAGTGTACATACGTAGAAGTTTAAACAATCTATGGAAAAAAGTTCTGATATTTTCCATTGTTCACGCACGTGTGTCTTAACCTCAATTTTGAGTGTGAGTTGTTTTGTAATATGACTGCGAAACGTAAACGCAACGACCTTACATTGCAAGTTAAAGTTGAAATTATCGAAGAAGTAGACAATGGAGAGAGAAAGAAAACTGAAATTGTGAGAGAATTTAACATCCCGCAATCGTCGTCGTCTTCAATACTAAAAAATCGTGAAAAGATTGAATCGGCTTTTGCGAGTTCGTGCAAATTATCAACAAGAAATTGAAGCTACCTTGTTGCAGTGGTTTGAAGAAATGTGTGCAGCAAACTTGCTTATTTCTGGAGCTATGATTCAGAAGGAGGCAGTCTTCCTAGCATTGAGGTTAGGAATTTCAGACTTCAAGTTCAGCAATGGTTAGCTACAACGGTTTAAGGATCGCAACAATCTTGTTGGCAAAACTATGTGTAGGGAGTCTGCAGCAGTAGATACAACCAAAGTTAAATGTGGTAAACAATGCCTATAAGAAAAAAATAGTGCAAACCAGAAATGATGCTTTTTTTAAACCAAATGTTTGAATAGAAAATGTGTCATGAATGCAAGTTTATTGAAGTTTGTATTATGAATTATTCTGTAAGTGTTGCATTGTGTTTGTTTTCTTGAGTGTTTACATATTGTTATGCATGTAGTGAAGCCAGCTTATACTACCAACAGTGTATATAATTTTCTTTATAATTGTAAATATAGGCAATTAAAGTTCAATCAACTTTTTTGTCATGATATCCCAATAGTTTGGTTAATACAAACTCTCGATATTACAAAGTGCTAAAATTATGGTCCCTTCAGGTTTGTAATAATGAGGTTTGACTGCATAGTTTCCAGAATTTTCTAGAATTTTTCAGAATAAATATGTATTTAAAAATCAATCTACTAGCAACTGTAAGCAGAACAAAAAGGGACTTTTAAAATTGTACAGATTTCTAAAGAGAAAATTCAATGTACAAATGCTTTTAGTTCATTAAACTGACTTCCTTGACATTCACCATCTGCATACGTGAAATACAAATACTTGTGAAACTTGTGGCAATTAATTTCATGAGGATTTTGATCCATAAGTGAAAAGATATTTGTGATTGCACAAAGTGAAACAAAAAGCTGTAAACATACTAACCACTGCTGAGAATATTCACCTGCAGATATATTGAAGTCAGTTTTACAAACGTTTACAGTCTGTATGCAACAACAGAAAGTGTGTTTCCAAGCTTTAGGGGGACAAGAAATTATCGGTGCTGTTTAGAATGTAAGTAGCTACCATATTGATGAAAAAAATTTAAATGTCTGTAATCTGACACAGCAAAGTTCCAGACATAGTGGAATTCTCCAATTTAACTAGAGTAAATTCTTTACCCAGAAAAATGTTAGCCAGAAAGTGACATGAAGCCATTTCTTAGCTAGCATTTATAGATAAAACAAAAATTAAAATAGCAAAATGTTATAACCGCAAACTTTACTCGCATGACCGCACCTACCACAGTACCCACATATCGTGGGCTCAGTGGAAAAAGTTGGTAAGTACACTTTTTTGTGAAAATGAGTTAACTTCACAGATGAAGTTGTAAGGGCAATATCTTCACCAAGAAAACGTTTGGAAGTCCAAATAATGAATGATTGTGGACATTTTCTTCTAGCTTTATTTCGGCAAGTCCATTATAACGCTATTCTAGGCAAGCAAAACTATGTAAGTGAACTAACAGTCTTTTTCCAGAAACTGGACTTACCAACTTTTTCCACTAAGCCCACGATATTTGCTCTTTCTTTTTTTGTTTACACAATCTTTTTACATGTCCTACCTCTCAACAGTAAAACAAAAAGACTTTATTCCCTCGCGCGCAAACCAGCGTGCTGTATCGCAATTAATTTTTAAATGACCCTGCTCCCCGCAGTAATAACAACGCCCTTTAAAAATGTTTTGAACTACTCCCGCGTTTCATGCTTGCCTTACGGGTGTATTCCTCCGCTCTACTTTACCGCCGTCCACAGGATTATCTTTCTTCCTGCTACGGTAGCATTACATTCTTCCCAACTTAATTTTTCCTCAACACAACTACTTGCTATATTACGTGTCACGCCTTGACATTTACTGATCACACAACGTAATAATTCTACATCCGTCGCAAAAAGTTTTAACTCCATTATACGATCTGTTTCGAGGCAAAATTTTGTTAATTCCTCGGGTTGTCCGCTATGCATACTGGGAATATTACCAAAACTGTCATACACAATCTTACTTTCCAAATCTGCGATCATATTACGCCTTCCTAACTCTATGGTGCCTTAACCAGACTCTGCACCAGCCTCGCTTAAATCTTTTTTCAGGTATTTAGAAAACTTGCGTCGTAATTCATCCACTGCATCCTCGTCTTGAAACGGGATTCCGGCCGCATTTAAATTTACCTGCAGGCCGTCCTTACTAAGTTGATATATCCAGCTAACAGCCATGATAGCACCCAAGTTAATCACTAGCCTTAACCCCATTTGACTGCTGTTGCAAACAGAGTGGCGCAGGTAAATTGTAACCGCCCTGTTACTTTACTCCAGCAAGACCGCGGTCAACAATCTGTCCTCACACTCTTGCCCCAAGGAGGGTCAAACGTTGCGCGGGTAGCACAATCCCACCGCACGCGACTGTACAAAATATAGCTCCCCTTTTCATTCCGCAAGTGTGAGATGCTTTAAAACCAAACAATGTAAGAACAGAATTCAAATTCTTTAATTCTCTCATGGCTGCTACTGAGTAGCATGATTCAAACTAACTCCTAAGAACATTTAACTATAACCCTACATTTGCATTTACATTTAATTCACTTGATTGGCAAAACAAAAAATTAAATGAAAGGTCCTTGAGTGTCTATAGTTCCTGTGTGCGCACTTTTACGGTATTTATGCATGAACTCGTTTGCCTGCTGTCTGTCTCGAGAAATCACGGCCTAAGTGGGTAATGTTGCACCTCTCGTAGAAAAGCAACCAAAAGAAAGTACGTCCAGTTCAATAACTAGCAAGACACGGGCCCGCCCTTCGCCTGTTCTGGCAACAAGGTGTATGTGCGTCGACTCCTTACTTTACCTATATGCGTTGACTGGGCCCCAGCTGGTCGTCCGCGCGGGTCGCGGCCGCCAGCTCTCGCCGGCCCATGCTGCTGTCCTCGTCGCTGGCTTGCAAGTCCCGTCTCACAGGCTCGCAAGTCCCGTCTCACAGGCTCGCAAGTCCCGTCACACAGCTCTGCGCGTCACTCCGCCACGTCATCGTCGCGCACCTTCGACCATCCTCGGGAGTGCTCGGAACTCAACACTTGGCGTCCGTTTAGCAAACGATTTCAGTTTCATTTTAGCATCCTAACGAAATTACTTTAACAAAAATGGCAAAAACCAATAAAAATTAATATTTTCTAATTAAACACAAAAATAAATACTTCTTCAAAGAAAATAAACTTACGTAGGCAACATCTAACTAAACAATGAAGAAAAGTTACCGGAACCGGTAACAATGTTAAGAAAATGAACAAATAAGGTCTTGAATTGGTTTTGTTAGTAAAATAAACAAGAATTAAGGAATTCACAATTAATAAAAATAATGATTAAACAATGGAACATACTTAAACTTCATACAAAGGAATTGTGGCAACAATATGACCAGTATTTAAGTGAAATGCTTTTTTTGTTTTTGAACACATTTATTTGTCACTATAAAAATAACTGTAAAAATTGCTGTATAGTAAACTATTTCCAGCATACCTGTCTCTGGCATAATAAAGCTGACCCTTAAGAATGAATTTACAGTAAACTTCAATACATTATCATTTCTGCTGTACTTTATGTTGATAGAAAAATAATAACATAATCATTCCTTGACAAATAAATATTAATAAATAATTTTTTAAGAACATGCAATCAGCATAGTAGCCATAGATAAAAAATCAGAAGTCAAGTTATGATCTGCATTATCACTGCCTCTACAATACATATTTAGAGGCTTTCTAAACATGTAAAATGTATAAATACTGTTAAAATGTTAATAGTATATAAAACTGTGTATAATACTGTACGAAACACATGTGTTTGGATCTTTAATTAATAAATTTACTGGCATTTTTAAGGAAATTCCAGTGCCACTCATCTGCATACACAACTGACCTCCCCAAGTTTCCCATGTTCATCAAGGGATCAACACACTGCCACTTCCCAAACGACTTGACATTACAGTGAAAGGTCTCTGATCCGGCACGTCAGGTACCACAGCCATGTCGGGTTGGCCATCTTGCTGGATTACAGAACGTCAATATAATTTTAATGGGAATATCAAAGAAACAACAGTCTACAGTACAATGGTATTAAAAAAAGTTGTAATAACCTGCTCTCTCGAAGAAAAATAAATCATTTCGGAAAAAATGTACCCATTAAATGTGTGATGGAAATGTAACCCACTAGAAAACAGCAAACACTGTACTAAAATTAAAACAGAACATAATGATTAATTCTGGACGAACTAATGAAACCTGAGCGACAAAATCAACAGCCAGAATCCAGCCGAAAAAATCTGAGCTAGAGCTGCTTGATCGGTGTCGGATGCAGGATATGCCGAAACACAAAACGCTGGATAAAAGAACTTTCACTGTACTTTACTAATAAATTACAACATAATGTATAAAGATTAAATTAATATACTACATATTGCAGACTACAAAGTATTCAGAAAACATAACAAAAAATATTTAAATACACATAAGCAAATTCGAAACAAAATTCACAACATAACCAAATTTTCGATAAATATCAATAATCGTCATAATTCATCACAAAAACATAGTTAAATGTATGACAAAGTATCAGTACTTCATTACGCAACACATAAATATATAAAAACTTTACATACACACAAATTTTAAACATACCGGTATCACCTAATGCAACTACGTTTGCAATTACAGTGTCAACTTGTTTTCAGCGCTAGGAGAAAAGAAAAGTTCCAGATCAACACTTGTGCAGCTGTTATCGCATGATCTGCGCGGCTCGCTCCCGGTCTCGCTCCACTTCCAGAGGATGCATGCGCTTTCGGTGGGAGAAGCAATTCCCAGAACTGGCGAACGCCTTCGGGCAGTAAGGACACTGGTACGGTCTCGCACCGGTGTGCTGGTTTATGTGGAACTGCAACACGCAACACACAACCACAATACATTTTAATACATTTTAAAATAATGTTTCTTTTTTTTAACACCAGCAGCTATACAAAATAATACATACTTGTTTTACTATTTGGTTAAGTAAGAAATCATATAAATTATTAACATTAACTGACTTGATGTAAGTTTTTGGACATACGCCATTGCTAAGAACTTTTTCTGTTGAAGAAAAACTAAAAATTAAATAAAGAAATAAATAAATAAAAATACCCAATAAAAGACAAAAAAAACACAAAATTAAGCAAACAATTGCTGTTGTCAACAAGGATATGAACACCTCAAAATACAGCAATTGTTTGCTTAATTTTGTGTGTTTTTTTTGTCTTTTTTGGGTATTTTTATTTATTTATTTCTTTATTTAATTTTTAGTTTTTCTTCAACAGAAAAAGTTCTTAGCAATGGCGTATGCCCAAAAACTTACATCAAGTCATGCACTCCCATTGCACAAATCTTTTAAAGATAATATTAACATTAACTGTTTACCAGTGATATGTAAGTTCAAATGATTCCCAAATTTTGAATGAAAAATTTCTCATTTGCACACTCATTTGTATGTCAACCTCCCTGAGGTCATAAATTTGCTGAAACCAGGTTTGACTGATTTAAACCAGAATGGTTTGAACCAAGGTTTGGTTAAACCATGGTTTAAATAAAGTGGTTCTTTTTTTTTTCAAACCAAATGGGTTTTTTAAAAAATGTATTTTTAAATGGGGTATCTTAATAAATTTTAATGAAATCTCAAATTCCACTCTAATAATAGTTTGCTCAATGTTTTTTCTTGTGATTTACCATTATATACTAATCAAGATCTTATTTAAATTATCTGAATAAATTGTAAATTATACCCAGCTACATTTAATTAATAAGTAAATTGTAGTCAAAAGTGTAAAAAAATAGGAAATAAATGTATTTATTATTTTTAAAAAAATTCCTATTGTGTGGGAAATCCCTGACTGTACTATAAATCACCTTTCTGTGGGGAACACCCATTCTATGGCAATTCCTCCACCGGTGGGGAAATACCCTTTCTGTGGTTAAGTCCCAGTCAGATGTGCAGATTTGCTGGACTTCAGTTCTTTGATGTTATAACTTTTCTGGTTCAACATGAGTGGCAGAAAGCAGGGTGTTGTATGGCTTTCATTTGAACATGCTGAGAACCAAAGTAACTAAAGTAATAAAAAACCTGGTTTTAAATTAAAAAAAAACCTGGTTTAAACCAAAAAACCTAGATTAATAAAAAAACAAGGTTTGGTTTTAAAAAAGGCTTTTTTTTCCAACCCTGGCTGAATAATCTTTTTGAGTCTTCTTTTTAAAAGATGAGAGGTGCGCTTATTGAATATGCAGTTTTCCACATTTTTATTATGGTGTAAAATTTTGTTTTCCTTTTGTGTTTGATTTTAATATATTTTCTTATTAGTTACATATTATTATTTTGGTAATTCCTGAAATGGAGCGCGTGCTACCTTGTATTCCTTCAGCTGTGACACGTATAGCATACGGCTGCTCCAGCTGATACTTTTCCAGTAAAAAGTGCCAGTGAAAATAAAAATAGTGAAAAGGGAAGTAAAAAATTTATTTTCAGTACCATAGAACTTTTTCATACAAAATGTTTGCATGCAAGGTATAGATTATGCCGTTAGAGGCACAAAAAAATTTTTTGGATTTTTATTATTTGTAGTTCCACATACGTTTCTTTTTGTCAGCCAAGTTATACATGCACAAACAAAACAATAACATCCTGGCACCTGGCCACCCCCTTCTTCAAGCAGATGCCACAGTTCTGCACGGCCCCACCATGACCCGTCCGGGGTAAATCTGCCCTCCTAAGAGTCTAACTTGGCGCCATCCAGCCCCTCAGAGCAGCTGTGGTGTAACCTAGACTACTGCACACTTATTAAAAAGTGAATGTAGTCTACAGTGATGGGGATTTATTTACCTGTCTTCGGTTCTCATTTCTCAGTAGGTCATGTAGTGATTTAGTGTATTTCCTGGTTCTCTCTTCACTATTTTCTAAATTGTTGGTTCACCATGAAGTGACTACAGGTTATCCCCCACAGCGACAAGACGAAATCCTAAAAACTAAATTCACATCAAATTTTCTGATTTCTTAAATGGTGGCCTGGTTTTGGATCCGAGCTCTGGCCCCCCGTACTGTGGGTCCTGAGTGGCCATCACTGCCTTGCTACTGTGTTCCTCCGAGTCTTCTGGAGATGTCCTTGTGGCGACAGCATCGACACTGAACACTCTCGCCCTTAGTCGACGTCCAGCAGCCAAGTCTCAGGAATGTCATTCCTAACCTGTCCCTCATTTAGTCATTCATACGAGAGAAAAGCGTGTTTCAGACTTTCAAATTAACAACAATTGAATGATGAAACTGATTTGTTTAGAATTTGTGTAATTTTAAAAAAATAAATGCAAGTTAAATATATCTTGTCAACTGGTAAGTTTTATCCTTTCTGGAACAAAATATATTTTAATAAAATGCTATTGTTGTATCTTTTAAAAGCAAAAGAGATAATCAATTTCTTACTAAAGTGAGAAATCAAGATTAATCATGTTTAATTTTATCTTTTTTTTATTTCTGATACACATACTGCAGATATCAAGAAATTTTTCCTCTGTTCGTTTAACTTTCTTATGTTTTTTTAGTTGCCCAGTACACCTACAAGGAATTTTAATTAACTTTCTCGGGTAAACACCTTTAATTGACATTATAAAATAGGAGCATGATGTGATAATTGCAATGGTGTATAAATTGATAGTCACAATCACTCTACCACCATGCAACATTGAACAGTAGCTTACTTGCTGCACTATTAATGAAAAAAAAATGTTGCAGCTCAAAACTACATGAATATCTTGTCAGATTCAACACAAAATTTTCTATAAACACGTTCATAATATTGCTGAACCAAAAACGGTTTAGGAAAATGCTGCTAAAAACCAAAATGAGAGAATAACTGGATGCAAAGTGAAAATATGAGATAATTTCATAACTATTTCATAAATAGCATAGTTTTTAAAAACTTTCATGCATTTGTGTATATACATAAATAATATATTTCTTATTTATTTACCACGAGCACCAATGTGAGGCAATGTGGCTAGTTGGAAATCCTTCACAGTTG
The DNA here is from genome assembly GCF_032445375.1 of Bacillus rossius redtenbacheri. Classification (NCBI taxonomy): domain Eukaryota; kingdom Metazoa; phylum Arthropoda; class Insecta; order Phasmatodea; family Bacillidae; genus Bacillus; species Bacillus rossius. Next base: position 11,202,427 of record NC_086331.1, on the reverse strand, counting down.
AAAGTTAACAAACACACACAAAAAAAAAGACAAATGAGCCATAAAAATGTAATGCCTTAGTTTCATAACAATTATAATAAAATGTAAGAAATGCAACTTCTACATTAACTATGTATATGTCTATAATATAAAACATTTTACCTTACTTTTAAGCAGTATAGTCTAAATTTTCATACATTTCTAGTTTTTGGATGTTGAAACCCTGAATAACCTCTAATTAAACAAAAAATCTAAAAACCTTTTGCAAGTTTCACATAAATTAATAGTTGAATACATGAATTCTGAAAGCACAGCATACATGATAATGAAATAAACGTTATCTTCCCATGGGAGCATATTCCTTTCTCGGCTCTGTTTGTGCCCACTCGGCTGTTGCTATCATGTAGGGATGGGGTGACCGAATCCAATATCCGCCGAATCCGCCGAATCCTAGGGATTCGAAGATTCGGCAGGTCTGATATAGGATTCGTCAAAGGATTCGGTGTTTTTTTTTATTTATTATGCATAAACTGCTTTTATGGGTTATTTATAGAAAAAATCCTAACCGCTAATCTGTACTAAAATTGAAATTTTTTAAGAAAAAAATTTTGTCTTTATATACACAAGAAACAGTAAAAGCACAACATATTTGAGGTTAGGAAGGCATCAGATGTTATAAACAAGAATGTACCCAGCCTAAGCTGTGTTGATATTATGTTTTGCCTACATACAACGTTTAAGAATTTATTAATAAATCTGCCACTTTTCAATATACAAGCAGTGATGCAAAAGTATTATTGATTTTTACTGTTTGCGCCGTAACCTAAACAAGCACCACTTCCGACTCGCAAACCGCGGCGATAAACAAGAATGTACCCAGCCTAAGCTGTGTTGATATTATGTTTTGCCTACATACAACGTTTACGAATTTATTAATAAATCTGCCACTTTTCAATATACAAGCAGTGATGCAAAAGTATTATTGATTTTTACCGTTTGCGCCGTAACCTAAACAAGCACCAAACTTCCGACTCGCAACCGCGGCGCATCGTCAGCTGCATTATCTTCGAACTCATCAAACACTGTTCCGTTTTCTTTAAGCATATGAAAATTTGTTTTTGTAATGTTTTAATCAAGAATATAAATGAATAAAATAGTTCACAAACAAACGTAAAAGTTTTCAACAGAAACGAAGTTCAAACAAAACAATATTCACAACACGCAATTCACACACGAAGTATTGGCGACACTGGGCACGAAACAATGGCGTCAAGTCCCGTTTGTTTATTAATTTGTTATCGGTATTGAGTTTATCTGTGCGAGTTTTTCTACTGAGCTGAATATTTACATGTAACGTGTGGTTTATCTTTCGTTGTGAATGGTGATTTAAAGTCATTTACGTGACGTAAATCACAATCAGAGATGTCGGACGTATGGGAACATTTTGTTCTGGACAAATCCGACACCACCAAAGCTGCATGTTTGTTTTGTGGTGCAAAAATATCCCGCGGAAAGTCATGTACAACAAGTGCGTTACGTAAACATCTTAAAATCCACTCGGCCCAAATCGCTGTTGATAAACGGGAGAATAGTGAATCTTCCGGTTCAGGAGAAATTGCAGGGCCTAGTAGAATATTATCTGAACCTCAAAACAGTGAACCATCACTCACACAGCCCACACTAGCACAGTTCATGACAAAAAAATGTAAGTTTTCAAGCAAAGATGGCAAAGGAAAACACATAGGTAGGCTTATTGCAGAAATTATATGTGTAGACAATCAGCCACTGTCTGTTGTGGAAATCAAAGGCTTCAGAAAGCTTATTGCATTTCTGGAACTTCGTTATTCAATGGTTTCGAGAAAATTTCTGGCAAATACTCTCATACCAGAAATGTACCAAACTACATGTGAGAAAGTCAAGGGACTTTTAGTGCAAGCAGAATACATCTCACTCACATTAGATATGTGGACATCATCTGCTAAGGATGATTTTATGGGCATCACAGCACATTTTATTGACAGTGAATATGAAGCATGTCATGTTGCTCTTGAAGTGAGGCCATTCTTGGAAGTCTCCCACAATGCAGAAAACATCATCAATTTCATATTGGAGTCATGTGAATCATGGAACATCAAAGACAGAATTTTGGTCATTGTCAGGGATAATGCTCGCAACATCACAGCTGCCTTGAATTCTTCAACCTATCAACATCTTCCCTGCCTGGCACATACCTTACAACTGGTCATAAACGACGCAGTTTTAAAATCTGCCAGTTTGTCTAATATCTTTTCTGTGTGTCGTCGGGTGGTTGGACACTACAAGCATTCTACTGCAGCTACCAAAGTGCTCAAAAAAGCTCAAGCTACATTGGGGGTCAAACAACATCGGCTAGTGCAAGATGAAACAACGCGGTGGAATTCTTCGTTGCACATGATTCAGCGCTTGTTGGAACAAAAGCAGGCAGTCACATTAGCATTAAGTCAGTTAGCAGGCGTCAACGAAGAACTAACATCAACTCAGTGGGAGCTGTTGAAAAATATAGCAGAGGTATTAGAAATTTTCAACCAAGCAACACTTGTTCTTTCGTCGTCAAGTGTGACCATATCTGAGGTCATACCAATTGTGAACAGCATAATCAAGCATTTGGAAGACCTCAACCTACCTGGTTTAACTGGTGTACGGAATGACTTGCTAGCATCGCTGAAGCTCCGATTCAAAGAAATGGAAACACGCAAAGTAAGTGAACTGTATAATTAACATTATTTGCATCAGTTAGCATAATTGTTGCAAGAACTAATACAGCCAATGTATTAAATTTTAAACATTTGGTTGCAAGCACTTTATGCAATTTCAGCTAATATTTACAATTTGAATTAATTTTTTTTTTTTTTTGCAATTTCAGGAATATGCTGTTGCTGTTCTTTTGGATCCACAAATCAAAGAAAAGGCATTTAACAGTCAAACTGAATGTGATGCAGCAAAACAAATGCTCCTAAATGAAATTAGGCCTACTGTGAAAGATAATGTCAGTGAGACTGAACACAACTCAAATTGCACATCTGATAACACAGTAAGTAAATACAACAGGAACCCTAAGACCCTAATAAATGTTATGTATTTAAGAGATAATTTGTGGTGTCTGATGTAGGTTTGTTGTATTTGCAGTGTAACAATGAAACGCAGTGTTCATACTTTTGTTACTGCTTGCAGGTGGGTCCTTCACATACAAATCAACTTCATGGGATGTGGAAATTTTAATCACAGCTTTTGACTCCAGGTGCACAAGCTGCTGCTTGTGATAAGTCACCTGAAGCAGAAGTTGACATGTACCTGAAAGAGGTGCCACTTCCACCAGATGGAAATATTCTAAAATTTTGGAAGACACGGAAATCAGATTTTCCTAACCTTGCAAAAGTCGCCAAGAAATATCATTCGTGTCCACCTGCAACCGTTTTTTCTGAACGACTGTTCAGTACTGCGGGGCTAATTGTTGACCAGAAAAGGAGCCGACTAGATCCTGAACGTGTGAACATGTTAACTTTTCTGAACAAAAATCTTAATATGTTTACAAATTGAGAGGAATTTTTTTGTACATGAACACTAAGTAAGTGACATACTTCAAGATTTCATTTTTTTAGTTTGAATTTGTAAGTGACCTGTTTTATTTTTATTTTATTACTTTTTGTGGATGTTGCTCTTATATCATATTTATGTCATGTAAATACATCATAATTTACTTCACTTGGTTTTTTTTTCTTGTAACTTGTAACTGCTATAAATACATATAAATATATGTAGGGTCTATAATACTATTTGCTTGTTAATTTGTGATTAATTTTAAAACATGAGTATGGTGCCTCACAACTGTTAAAAGATTCGGGTTTGGGTTCGAGATTCGGCAATTACAGTCGAGGATTCGAGTTAGGATTCGGATTCGAGGAAATCAGGATTCGCCCCATCCCTACTATCATGATTCAATGCACAAATGTCCTCGGCCAAACCAATACAACTATATGAATGTTAAAAGTAAGGCATTTACCTTGAGGTCTTGGTTACGCTTGAAAGTCTTATCACACAACGGGCAGGCATGTGGACGCAAGTCACTGTGGGTAATGCTGTGGGCACGCAGTGTACTGTTCGTGGGGTACACACGGCCACACACAGCACAAGGAAACTGAATGCCCCCATGATATTCTTTGTGGCGGTATAAGTTGGATTGTGTCTTGAATCTAAAAATAAAATGTTTTAATCAAACATAGCTATTAACTCTTGACACTAATGTAAAACGTGAATTCACACGTGCAAGTTAGAGCTAAAGGAATGTTTACATCTCTAATAATTAGAGACCTGCAAAATTTGCGGATTCATTCGGTGATAGGCTAGAATTCAAACACATATAACTCTTAGATAATTTTTCTATTGGCTTACTGTTCATCTGGACGAATCTCAACCAGTTATAAACCCTCAACCAAAGAAGGATCGAATCACAGACAAACCAGCTGAGACGACTTACAAGTCGGCAGCCAATGAACTTGCATTATTTGCCCAGTGTACAGGGGTATGTGCAGTCTATCCTGAAGGCCATCGAAACCACGAATTTTGCAGGTCTCTACTAATAATACGTCGAGAATAAAATTTAATTTTGTACACATATATAATTTTCACATTAGTGAGGAAATTATTACAGTTGCCAAAGATTTAAGAGAAATTACTTCTTTAAAAAAGCACAACCTGTTTCCATCTTAGCAAAATACTGTCCTCTTACCATTCCACTGACATAACTTTATCCAGCTGCTACACCAATTTATTTCATTTTCTACCTCGCTGGCTTCTTATGGCCATAATATAATTCAGCCATACACTTTTCCAATTAACAACTCACTATTTTTTTGATACCACCTCATTTTTACTTTCCTCACATTTTCCATAAAGCCCCATACCTTTGTCCTTGTATTGGCTTATCATCTTAGCCCTCCTGATAACTTATTATTCGTAGTTTGACTTCATTCCACAGTATTTTTCTTACATATCTCTTCTTTAACAATAGTACAGACATTAAAAATTATAGGAAAAGAAAGAAAAACATAGAATTTATCAGGATTAGAGAAGACACTTTTGTCTTCCCTGATGAAGGCCCAACTTTGGTTATCACACTTCACTTCATTGGTACCTCATTGATATTTCTTATATTTCTGAGACACATCTCTCCTTTACTACCAATATTTTTCGTCCATGTGGCATTAGAGATACAAAGTATGCCCGACATGTATTTTGATGTGTTTTTCGTCAACTAGGGTCCCGGCAACCATCCTATGTTTTCGACCGATTACATTCACAAGATGCACAGCACCTCCTAATGACTTCCCGCAATAAACAGATTTTTTTTTTAAATTTATAAGTTTCTCTATTTTAAGTTACAAATTTTTTTATACAATTTACTTATTTAAGAAAAACTCAATTGTAAGAAATGTAACATTCACAATTGTTAGATCTATGTTTACAAATTGTTAGATGTATGTTTACAGGACGTCATGTAAATTGTGTACCCTAGTAAGCTTTACAACTAGCACAGCTGGCATTATGTGGTTTGGTCAGTCCTACATTTTTGTACACATGTTGCCAAATATTGAAATACATTACTGGTAAAATTCTTACGTCTCGGCTTTTCCATAAATAAAATAATAAAATTCCAAAAATTGTTTTTTTTTCCCAGTACTTTTATTTACCTTTAAAACTGAGTTTGCAAATTTCTACAACAGTGAAGCAGCTGCCGCCATTGTGCTTTAGCAAAGCAACTTGGGTTACCAAAGATTCACACCAGTCCATTCTGAGGCCGGAACCATTCCGGAGATCCCCGAAGTTCGCAGCTTGCTCGTGCAACTTCAGTAGCACATGATATAGGATTAAAACAAGCGCGAAAGATGTTGATATCGCCTCTCATAAACTTAAGTGACTGAGAAATTAGAGAATTGCCAAGCTACATTAAAAATACTTTAAAATAGTGTGGATGATTGATTAGGTTAGGTTAGCTACAATAAAACTACTGTGAAATTGTGTGAACGATTGGTTAAGTTAGGTTAGCTACATTACAAAAACTATAAAATAATGTAGCTATACTAACCTAACCAACCATCCACTATTTTAAACTTTATTAAATGTAGCTAACCTAACCAACTATTTTCATGATATAAATTTGTAATATTTACACCAAACTTTAAAATGGTAAACAACTAAGATAATGCAAAGTTTTACTTTTTTAATTTTCAGAAATGAGGCTTTCCTACAAAATTACCAATGTTTTAACCAATCAGCATAACATTTCTTACCAAATACCCTGTAAATGGAATCAAAAATTAAAATCCTCAATGTATTTATTTTAGGTAAAGAGAGAAAAAACCAAGAAGAAAAAAAGTGAATATGCACGAACATGGCCTCGGATTGAACGGTTGTGAATCTTAGGTTTACCAAGTGGATCTATGTGTGCATGCTTTGAATACTTCAATCACTTCCAAACTATCTTTTTGGACTGCTGACAGCTTTTGCCACATTTATTTATGGTCATAGCATTGTCTATTTATCCTTATAACGGATCCTTAACGTTAATTAATGAGTAATGCATTTGTTTTTTACGGCAACTTGCTCTGAAACACTATTTCTACAAAAATGTAATCACTCGGCTTTGTGTAAACGTTGATTTTTCCAGTTAGTTGCCATAGTATACAAAATTCACAAAACATTGCCACATGCAATTAACTTTCACGATATGTCAGTTATAAAATAACAGCACAACGTTTTGGTAACCAGCCAATTTTCCAGGCCGTAAATAACAAAAAATCATACATTTCAGATGCAAACAGTGTAGTAGAGAAAAGTACAAGTCAACATGATGAGGAAGTATGAATGGTAATGATAATTCCCTGTTCTTCTGCCGCTCATGTCACTATCAGTTATGGATACAGCTTGTGAGGTTATAAGCTAGTATCAGCGGCAGTTATAATTTATTTTTAGGAGCAAAAACATTGCCTACGTTATGATGTGAGACGCCATGCAGCATTGCCACATTACACCACATTATATTTTAAAAAATGAGTTACATTATCTTTCAAATGTTCTAAAACTTTCAGCCTTTTGTACCAACCACAAAGTATAAAGAAAAAAATGATTGATTCATTATACTAACATAAACCAGTACCCAGAACTACACCCCCTTATTCTGCACAGAAGATACTTACACTCGTCCACAAATGTCACACCCATATTTTCCTTTTGGCCGATGTGTTTCCAAGTGCACCTTGAGATTTCCTTTCGTTGAAATCTTTTTTCCACATATCGGGCACACAAAACGCATGGTAGTTGTCACAACAGACGAACTAGTGTGCAGCACTCCTCTTGACGAATAGACCGGGCTCGGCCTGAAAACACACACAACTGCTTCATGCTCATCACACCTCTTCAGTCTTCAGTTAGTACAAACAAGTAAACACTAGGACTAATTCTGACCACCTCACTGTAATTATATACTTCATTTTTTTGCTACCAACAACCACCACACAGAAATTCACATACACTGCCAGTTACTGCTTTCAGTCAGACGCACATACCACATATACTGAATCTACAGCCATTGGTTAACACCACAACTAAAAATACCTGTCACTGAACTTTAAAATTATTGCATATTACATGGGGAAAAATCTTATCATTATTTCTTGCAATGTCTTGTTATGTACTAAGAATATGTATTTACTATTCCACTTTTACAATCTTAGGCCCGTTTCAGACGAACCGTGCCCTTGTTAAGAAATGGGTATGGATGCTTATGGGTGCCTTCAAAAATGACAGTGTCTATCATGGTCCAAAGTGCTACATACTGGTTGGTTGTCAACAGTACGACTATGCCACCCACCGTTTAATACTGGACCACCCAATGGGTACCGTAATCTTATTCGAATGCACATCTTCTCTAAAGTTTGCTTGCAGCTTACTCTAAAACACTGAAATGCTGAACAGTGCAATAACTCAACTAATACAGGATTCTCTCCAGTATGGTTGTTATTACTGAAATGAACAAATTAAACATCTCATCAAAACCTGGGTCGTTAAATCCCGGTAAGGAGTGGAATGGTGAACCGGAACAGCAGTGGAATGCACTGGTAGGGAATATGAGAGCAACCTGAGAAAACCCAGCGACTCGCTGCAGTGTTCACTGTGTTTCCCACTTGCCAAAAATCTGGGTCTAACCACACCTGCAATAGAATCTGAATCAATTTGGTGAGAAGCAAATTATCTCGACCACCATGGCTTCTTGCGGTGAAAAAGTAACTCTCCATGTTGAGGCAGGACCAACACTGGCACTTAGTGGAGCCACCTGCTGTACCGAAACAACAGACCTGCCGATTTCCGTGGCGGCTACAAGACTAGGCCAACCGAGAGTGAGGTGGAACAACTATCAAGTACGTGCAATACATTTTGCATTTTAAACACACAACAAATAATCAAAATTATTAATACTGTTTAAAAAAGCTGTAGCTTAAACAATCTTGTGTGAAACAAATTATTCAATAATTTGAAAACAAAATAAACAAATTTTTTAAAAAAAGGTGTAGGATTCAATAAAAAAATCTGTTACAAATGTTTTCATGATAGTTCTGAACCAGGTATATTTGTAATAGTTTGCATGGCCACCGTCGTAGCATTGCAAAACCCCTGCCTTTTCCAGCTCAGCTTTGCAGAGTATTCTTGTGATAAGGTATTTTTCAGTAAGGCAGTACAGTCAAACCTCATTATTACAAACCTGAAGGGTCCAAATTTTAGCACTTTGTAATAACGAGGGTTTGTATTAACCAAACTATTGGAAATCATAACAGGAAATAAAAATTGATTTCACTTGTAATGCCTGTAATATTACCACAAAGAAAATACACTGTAATATAAGCTGGCTCCACTATACACATAACATTATTTAAAAACACTAAAAAAAAACATTTCAATGCAGTACCTACAGCAGAACCCATAATACAAACAAAAATCTTCAAAAAACTTACAAAATTATATAGCACTTTATAGATACAAACATTAACTGTTCAAACCTTAGCACTTTGTAATAACAAAGTTTGTATTAACCAAACTATTGGAAATCATCACGACAGAAGAAAAAAAATTGATATAACTATAGTTACAACCAACAAGAAAATACTCGGTTTGTAATATATGGTGGCTTCACTACATACATAAAATTATTTAAAAACACTAAAAAACCAACTCAATGCAATACCTACAGAAGAACCCATACAAACGAAAACCTTAAAAAAATCTTGCATACAAAATTACATAGCACTTAATAGATTCAAACATTATCTGTTTCAACCTTCCGTTTGAAAAAATTGTCAATTCTGGTTTGCGTTATTTTGTTTTTATAGGCATTGTTTACTGTAGAACAAAGTTTATCAAAGGCCAGAAGTGTTTCAGTGCCAACATCAATATTTGATAGCACATTTTCTAATGTTGCTAAAGCACTGTTGGCATCCTTCTTACTCGGTAGTGATGAACACACTTCATCATCTTCATTTTCTTCACTTCCAGTTTCGTCAACACTTGCCTGCACAGCACAAGACTGAGCCTTGTTGATACACATCAGTTCATCATCCACTGGTGCTGCACTTGTTGCCACATCGTCATCCACTCGCACAAACTCACTGAATGGTTCCTGAAACTGTAGATGTTCCTCAAGCTGGTCCCATTCTTCCACATTGCAATCTTCTACTTCTACTTCTGGAGCCTGAACTTCACTGGCACCAATACCAGCTTTCCTGAAGCAATTTGCAATGGTAACAGGTGTAACTGCATCCCATGCCATAACAATATTTTTCATTGCATTCAAAACATTCCACTTGAAGTTTGCCTCCTTTTTCAACTCAATCTGACGAATCAAGTATGAGGTGAGACGAGTCCTGTAGTTTTTTTTCACATTCTGGATGATCCCCTGATCTAAAGGTTGCAGGAAACTTGTTGTGTTGGCTGGGAGGTACAGCAATCTCACATGCGACAGCTCAAGTCCTGCAGAAGAGTGAGCAGAACACCTGTCTAACAGCAGTAAAATTTTCTTGTTTTTGCAAGCCATGCGTCTTTCAAGTTTAATTAACCATTTCTGGAAAATTGGGATGGTTACCCAAGCAGCTGAGTTGGCTTCATAGTCACATGGGAGATTGCTTATATTCTTAAAACACCTTGGTTTTTGGAATTTTCCCACAACAAGGGGAGGAATTTTTGTTTTGCCGCTTTGGTTACAACACAATAAAGCAGTTACACGTTCTTTGCTGTGTTTCCCTCCATGGCACTTTTCACCTTTTACAGCCAATGTCTTGTTTGGTAACAAGTTATAAAATATACCTGTCTCATCCATGTTAAATATGTCATCTTGATCATACTGATCAAGTATTGGCTGAACAGACTGTAACCAATCCTTCACTTTGGTCGTATCAACAGCTGCAGACTCCCCACATACAGTTTTTCCAACAAGATTGTTGCGATCTTTAAATCTTTGTAGCCAACCACTGCTGAACTTAAAGTCCGAAATCCCTAACCTCAATGCTAGGTAATCTGCCTTTTTCTGTATCATTGGGCCAGAAATTGGCAAGTTTACTGCATGCATTTCTTGATACCACTGTAACAAGGTAGCTTCCATTTCTTCGTGTTTTGGACCACGCAGTCTTTTTCTAGATAACTCGCAAGAACTCGTCAAAGCTAATTCAATTTTTTCACGATTTTTTAGTATCGTCGACAAGGACGAGAGCGGAATATTGAATTCTTTAGCGATTTCAGTTTTTGTTTTTCCTCCATTGTCAAATTCTTTTATAATATTAAGCTTTACTTGCAATGTTAGATCATTACGTTTACGTTTTGCAGTCATTTTACACTAGAAAAACGGTAAAATGTAGGTTATAGTACACGTGCACACAAAAGGAAATACCGAAACTTATTACCATAGATATCTCAACTTCGTATGTGCACTTCCGACTAATATAAATAAGCTATAGAGTACTTTCCTTTTAGTTTTCAGTTTACAAAACGGCATTTTTTTTGCTAGTTTAGTTACAATCATCACCACTAGAGTTGCGCTTTTCATCTTGTTTTTCAACCATTTTGTGTTGTACGATACGTACATACATCTTTGGAGAAACGTTTGTTTACATAATTGTGTATACGTGATTATGTTTTGTTAAACTTTGCCCGTGAAATTCGTATTAACCGTTTACTTATACATGTAAACAGTAACTTGAGGAATCAGAACAACTTCGTATTTCATATTAACCGTATTTCGTATTAAACGTACTGAATAACATTGGAAAACATACTTCATTTCACGGGACTGTGAAAATACTTCGTTTAAACGGGAATTTCGTACTAAGCGGATTCGTATTAATGAGGTTTGACTGTATATCAGCTGATCATGTCAGTTAATTTTCATGGAGACCTAACTTTCAAATTGTATTTTATATTGTTAATATTTTTATAATAGTTTCTGATATTTAATTATTTTTTATTCATAAAACACTTTGAACTACACTTCTACTAATTTTCACAAGTTGACTAAGTTACTATTTATAAATGTGATTTCCAGTATTTTATTTAATTGAAATGTCATTTTTGTAACTAAATTTTTATGTGTGTATTTCATATTATGTTTATGATGTTTCTAAAACATGGGACAGTGGTATCTTAAAAAAAAAAACAAAAAAAAACAAAAAAAAGTGCGATGCCATGGCACCGAAATGATAAAAATATATTAATTGAATCATGTGTTAAAAACAGACAAAGACATTCGCCAGGACCATGGGGAAGTTCTCTGACCGGGCAATCATAGAAAAGTAGTTGTAGCCAATAGGAAGACTTTTTACTGAGGAAGTCCCTAACTATATTTTGTGTGTGTTTTGTAGTGTGTTTTTGCAGGGTACCAGGGCCGAATAAGGGTGTAGCAAGGTCACGTCCTATTATAGGTAAGGAGACAGGTGTAAGAGAGCAAATTTTGTCTGTTCATTCTGGACGTAAACACAGACACTCCTGCCAGCCGCACAACACTAAAAGCGACTAAAATAAGAACTTATCAAGCTATGAAATGGAATGATGTTTTACGGTGCACAGTTCGCAACATAAGGTGGTGGGTATGTAATCATCAAGGGTTGTGAAACTCTTTCGATACAGACTCTGTGCTCATGCCGATAGGTGATTACTAACCCACAACTGTCTTCTAACAAGTGTGATGCCTCGGTGAGAACGTCTTATCAAGACAAAATTGCATTTTAACCCTCTTTCAGTTTTGTGTAAGCTGAGCACAAACATCTGTTAAATGCTGACTTTTACCCATGTGTTGTGTTAACGATGTTAAAAATAATCACAAACACGGTTTTATATTGTTTTAAAAGTAATTTTTTTTTCTTTTCAAGTAAACTTTCATGCAGGCCCACATAGTAAAACATGACTAAACATCAAAAAATATAAGCATACTGAAAATAAACTATACAGTAAATACCTGTTCAGAAAATTCTCAAGGTACTTTGAAATTTTTAACTTATTACAGATAAATTTTGTTAAAAGGGAAAATTTTTATGTATTTATAGGTACAGTGCTAAATTGTTTTCAATTTTAGAAAATCAATTTTTCTAAGTGGAATATTCTTCAGAGGGTTTTACTGTAGTTAACACTTTATAAGCTTCAGTGCACTTGGGTTGGGGTTAGTGTTCATAGAGCAGTGAGCTGGCAGCAGGGTCGTGCCTAGCCTCATAGTGCTGGCCTGCCAGGGAAGTGCTTTCCCTTCTTTAAATTATGGAAAGAATATTTTTATAACATAATATAACTATCTACATGCCTAGCACAAATAGCATTAAACCCATAGTTGTTGAAACTTTGTGTTATTTGTTGTTTTAAAAATTTGTAAGGTACTTCACAAAGCCAAAAACTGGATAGTCCCATATTGGGCAGATAGGTGAAAATGAGATGAAACGGGTTTGTTTTGTGTCTTTTTATGGCAGGCATTATTTAATGCCATCTGTAATCACATCTCACTGGTGTACCATGTATACTGTGGTTGTGTATGATACGCAAGTGCTGAATGGAGGTTTATGTTGAAACGCATTGCATGCAATTACGAGCTAATCTCGCCGAAATTCGAAATCAATTTTAACACTTTCTAAACTGCAGAGAAACTTTATTGATCTCAAATTAATTATTTTATAAATACCCTTTTTTTATTACATTTAAGTTTCCATAAAAAGCAGGTACTTATAGCTTAACCAAAAATAATGCTTACCAAAAACTCAATTCAGTTTACTGATCCTTCAGAATATACAACCTCTGTTGACAATGGAAGCTAAAAGGGTTAGTCAGGTACTTAGTTTGAACTTTAAGGTGTGCCTAGTACAAAGTCCATTTTCAATGGTTTTTTGCCAGAAAATGAATTACTTTATGGTTTAAATATTAACTTATTACAATATTTGCATCCTACAAACAAGCTGATACCACAGAAGAACAAATTTTATGTCTTTTTTGTCACCAAAAAGCATAAATCGACAAATGGCTCTTACAGTTTAGTAAAATTCCCACGCAAAGACAGTTTTTAGTTGCTTTTAGTGAAAATTTTTCAATACTTTACACAGAGATATGAATTTATTTCAGTCAGTAGATGCCTAAGTCTCAGATCATAAAACTTACACAGATATTGCAGTGAACTTTCTTCTGTTTGGATAAAGCAACAAAGTTTGATTTGGCTCTATAACTATGAAACTATCTGGTACGTATTGTGACAACAAGGTTCAATTGAAAACTAACCTCAAAGACATAGAAAACTTTATTTGGTGTATAGTTTCAGTAGAAAATAATTTTTAAAAAGTTTAAAAATTTTGTATTTAATTAAAAGCTAATTTTATTTCTTGAGCACCAAAAAACTAACCTTGAAATTCAAATTATTTTCTTTGACTCCTGTGATTATCTGTGCCTCAAGTGTTTGATTCAAGATTGTATTACCAGGCTAATGTTGACATGTAATAAGGTAATATAAGATTATTCGATCCACAATAAGTATTTTGCAAACTAGCGTCCTGCGCACATTTCCAAAAAACACTGAAAATTTCTTTACCATACTATTAGATAAAACCATTTCATCACCTTCACAGTCTCTCACATAGCGAACACCAGATGCTCACTAATTTTAGGCAAATATAAATACCTTTGGGGATGATTGCTGCTGTCAGATGTGGAAAGCACACGTCGTTCAGAAGGCAAATGGCTCCAGAGGTGGTTCTGAAGACCTATTTCGTTATTGAAACCACGCAAACAAATGGAACAGCGGTAAGGCTTGGTCTCTTTATCGACTGACGGTGGCACGGGAGGAGGCGGAGCGGGTAGCTGTGACGGAGGTGGCGTTTCCTGAAGCTGGTTCTCCTCAAGTCTGTAGCATCAAACACAAAACACACTTCACACAGTTACAAGGCTACAGAAATTAACTACAGGTCCAGGTCTGCATTCAACTTAGTCTGGTTCCTTGAGACACTGTCACTGCACTCAACTTTAAATTTGTTTCTACAAACAACCACCACAATAACAGTCCTGAGCTTTTCCGTGCAAAAACTATCTCACGTTTTAACATAAATAAAGACCTTTTCAATTTAACCATACATGCCCTTGAATAACATGATAGTTTATTAAACCAGGAAAAAAGATTCAATGGTTGCATGCAATTTCTATTTGTGACAAAACTCGCTCGAGTTATGCCATAGTTCATTCCAGGGTAAGGCATTATGTAAACGTGCCAATTTTTTTATTTGTATTAATATTTAATTCTTAGTAAATTTTGCTTTAATTATGATTGTAGTTATTTAATTTCTTTGGTCAACTTCTTAAAATTTAAAGCTTAAACTAAGACTGGTTTTTGGTATAAATTAAAATTTTGTTTTCATTTCTTAATCTTGTTGGAATGTTTTGAGGCAGAGGCCGAATATGATGTTACCAGGAGACAAAATATGTTAAGATGGAAAAATTGTGTGATAAAATTTGTTTTTTTTTGGTTACATACCTGATTGGCAGTAAATTTTGTCATATTGTTTGCATATACGGGTTAACTCTAGAGCTTTGACTAGGTTTGTAATGGTGTTCACTGCGGTGGGCATGCATCGCGGGACAACCACTAAGCTAAACGCGAGGGAGCAGCGGTCACATCAGTATAATTTTGTCTTTCGTCGGTTGCGGTGTGCGCTGGTAGCTGGTGTCCGGCCTATTCGCGGGGCGAGCTACAGTGATCCACCCAGGTCAACTGAATCAAAGCTGAATAGAGCTACAGGACTCCAATCATCAAGCCTGCGAGGCCAGCAGGTGCTTAGAAGTTAAGTGGTAGCTCCAATCAACTTTAAGCGAGAGCATTTTGCCCATACCTTAAGTCTTGGCAAACATCTTACGTGTTGCTGTGCACTAGCTGGAACATGTTTAAATTCTCAAAAACATTGACATCTTTATTACCTTTCATTTCATGACAAGACTGGGAGCCTGGGAAGTGGAAACCAGTAATTTTGCATTTGTTAGCTGGTACGAGAGTGCAACGCTCTGTTTCATTTGCTTCTACAAGAGAGGGCGATCTGTCAGCTGTGCTAACATGCAACTCGGCAGTCATGTCAATGACAGTGGACTTAAACTTTAAAAATCAAATTTAGAATGCCTTGTGTGTTTAGAGCCAATATTAAAATTTCATGGAGTCTTTCGCAAATTTTAGATTTTTGCATTTCCTCGAACTTTGTCTTTATCACGCTGCATTCTGATTGAACTTTTCATGCAACTTCTCCCTTTTGCTGACCTAATTTTGTGAGCGGATTTTATTCGTTAAAGGCGGGCATTAAATTTGCTCGTTTTGCTTATGCACAGATAATTCACACAAACCTAAACAATTACGGACTTTTTGGGAATATGCGATTCTTTATAACCGCATATGGTAAGAACATTCAGTAGTTAGAATTACTGCATTAAGGTAGCAGAGAAGCGCAGTGAGTGCATCGTATAAATGTGCACAGGAGCAAGCAACAAGCGCGGAGAAAATCACGATGCACAGACAAGCGACAATAGAAAAGCAACCTTTCTGATCATTTAAATTTCTACACATATTATGGCCTATTTTTCCTAACTTGTTTTAAATAAAGTAACCGTAAATATTATACAACTGTACAGACAGTGCCGCAAGTGCCTGCAAGAAGACTATTTTGAATTTTGGTTTTGCGGCTCAGTAGCCCAAACACATCACTAAAATTTATTTATTTAATAGAGCAAAGCTCTTAAGAGATTGTATGTAATGTATTTAAGCATTTTTATGAATTTAATGTTTAGTCCTTTTTTGTATGTGCCAATGTACAGGCTGTTTCTACATTTATGTAAATATATTTGAGTTTACTGTCCAGGGCAACTGCATTTCATCTCTGATTTAATTTATTTAAGGCCCTTTATCCTGGAATGAATTTAAGGTACTTTACAAATTTATTCGGCCTGCACATTGTGTATGACATTGCAATCTGTCCCAGATTTCTCCTGATAACCACCCGTGCTGAATTTTGTTGTTGGCAATTCACCTTTTCAGCCCTTTTAAGATTTTTGTTGGTTAATTTTTGTTTGACCCAGCAGGAGGTTTCAAGGGGAACCAAAATTTAAGTATCAAAAATTGGTATATTCAATACCTTAATATACGTTAAACCATTACATTTTTTAAAAATCTTAAACTACAATAAACATTAATGTACAAAGTGCATAATTTACAATCAAAAATAGTTTTCTTGAGGTAAGCATTACACAATGCCTCATTACAGAAATACTGTAATACCAAATTATGTACTTAATTCATGTCCCTTTCTTTGTATATTAAACATAGCCACAAAATAATTTTGATATTTTGTTCACAGCCTGTAAAGCACTTGTGACAGCTGTAAAAACTTACTATTTTTTTTTTTACTTCCCCACCTTTGATTTAGCATTAGAAAACATACACGGCATGCCTGGAGTTGGTCTACACTCACACTGTTTGGCCTAGTTAGTTTGTCGAGACATCTCTCTTTATCCCTCTCGCCAGCAGATGCTTATTACAAATGAATTTGCATGCCATGACATTACATCCTCAAATGTAGAATAAATATAAAAACAAAAACATACGTATATTACCTAAACTGACACAAAGTAAAATATGTAAAATGTTTTACTGTAAAGGTCATTCATCAGTCATTCCACATTCCATTATTCAAAACATTCTGTAATCTGGCACCAATCAAACCTCTTGTGTTCAGAATTTTTTTTTTGTGGATTCTGACTGTTTACCTTGGCCGCCAAGTGGTATTACTGCGCTGTTACAGTTTTTAGTATGCTCAGAGTTTATCATTATGGTCTGTCTTCATTTCAGTTTTGTGTTTCATGTTTTCTAGAAAGTTACAATCAACATTTCACATTTTTACATTTGGTATTCCAGTTAAAACTATATACCAGTTGTGTGTCAGTTGCGGCCGTGTGTTCTTAGACGACGGACGTGTGTGCGTGCGGTCCTGTTTGCATGAACACACTATTGTTTTGTATTGTCTGTTTAGTGTGTTAGCAATATTAACTCCCTACTTTTAGCTCAACCCAACTTCTGGAGGTTCCTCTTAAGCCAAAATAATGCTATATCATTAGATCTAGCACAGATGGACATATTTAAATCACCTCCTAAAAAAAGGGATCCAGTACGGCTATAAATGAGAAGCAGTCCTCAAGGAAAGTCTTCAAAATAGAGGTCCATAAGATGGAAGATTGAATCAAAACTGTTCAATCGATATGTGCTACGGTCTACGACCTTAAAAGTGAAAATCTAGTACTATTACCATCAGAAAACACAAGATATAAAACAGTAACTTCTTCTAACTAAGCAAAGTTTGAGTTTTAAAAATCACAATGAAAAATCTTACAGCCAAGTACATTCTTAAGAAAATGTCAAGCAGTAATAAGGCTGAACTTGTGGAAACTCCACGTGTCTCGGGTAACGGTAGTCAGTTTCGTTGATTACTTCCAACACAACGTCATGAGCGGCAACATCACCACCCAGAATGTTGAACAAGATGCTTCCTCTGTAGTGCAGTACGCACGTTAAGTCCAGAACCAACTTGAACTCTCGAGGTGAAACGCGATCATGAATTATGCATGCTCTGCAGTCTGAAAGAGAAGCTAAATTAGGTTGAGGAAATTGTTTTAGATTGAAACCCTTTCAGTATATTCGTCCACTGACGTGGACAATTTATATCTCAATGATACATGGAGTTTATCAAACCTTGAATGTGTGGGTTAAAGTATAGCTACATTCTAGGGGACATCATACTTATGGCTATGAAATGAATAAATTTCATTTCATTTTTATTAATTATTATAAAATAAGTATACATCAATATTATAATTATAGTATAAGATTATTACCACACAAAAAATTCAAAAAAAAATAGTTTAGTTACAACAAAAAAATTCAAATCAGGTATATCTTAAAAATTGACAAAGGGTAGCTGAAATGGTTAATAAGCTTGATTATTTGGTTTTGAATGCTTTCGACGGATATATTAATTTTGTTCCAAATTATTTAACAGTATTATAATTTAGACCTTATTAATGCTAAATAGAGTGAAATAATAGAATTAGAATTTGTAGCGTAAAAAGTGATATATTTACTTAAGGCTAGAGTTCTTCGAGAACTTGTGATTAAGTAGTTAATATGCGGTTGATAATATAATTCAGAAACTACGAGGGTTATTTTTTTTTCAATCTCCGATCGACTGTAATAAAAAAACGGGAATGAATTGGGAAATTATTTTAATGTCAAAAGAAACGTACATCTTTACTCTATTTTTCCACATAATCACCGTGCAGATTGAGGCATTTGTCGTACCGATGCACCAGCTTTCCAATACCCTCTGCATAAAATGATGCCTCCTGCCTATTCAGCCACGTTTTAACAGTGCTCTGCAGTTCATCATTGGTGTTGAAGTGTCGTCCTCCAAGCCACTTTTTCAACGTGGGGAAAAGGTGATAGTCACTCGGTGCCAAATCCGGACTGTAAGGAGGGTGATCAAACACTTCCCATCTTCAACTGAGGTGTGAGTTGGCCGCTCCACATGGTTGGTGGAAGGGGGTAAACACTACAAGAAGTGTCGATTCGTGTACGAGCGATTAGGGTATCGATTAATGGGCATGCCATGGAGAAATGAAACTGCAAACACACTGCAGGGCACTGTTAAAACGTGGCTGAATAGGCCGGAGGCATCATTTTATGCAGAGGGTATTGGAAAGCTTGTGCATCGGTACGACAAATGCCTCAATCTCCACGGTGATTATGTGGAAAAATAGAGTAAAGATGTACGTTTCTTTTTTGACATTAAAATAATTTCCCAATTCATTCCAGTTTTTTTATTACAGCCGATCGGAGGTTGAAAAAAAATAACCCACGTAAAATAATACCAAGTTCTATAAAGGTGAAGGATTTGAGAATCAAAGTGTTGTCTAATTTGTAATCATATTAAATAGACAAAAATTTCCTAGTAAAAGATTTTAATTTTGGTTTTATCTTTGTTGAGAGTAACAACATTAAGTTTGCACCAATCATTAATTTCATTAATGTCTATTTTAAATAATGAACAATCATTTGAAGTGATAATTTTTCTGAAAATTTATTAAATGTCAGCAAACAGCACACCAGTGGAGTAATTGAGAACCTGGGAAAGGCCATCAATGAACATATTTAACTGTACTCCAGAACTATATTTGACTATCGAAGAATTACAGTTGTTAATGGATACAAAAACCTATTTTTGAGATAAATAGAGAACCAGTTCACATAATTATAGCTTAAACCAAAAAATTAGATAAAAACTTACCAAGTAAGACTGCATGGTTCACAGAGTCAAAGGCTTTTGCTAGATCAAAAAAGCAGGCATCAACCTGACCCCTATTTGTGATTTCATTACGATAGGATTAAGGAAAGTTATTGGATTTGTAGATGTGGTCATACCTCTTGATTGTTGGATATTCTATTTTTCAGTGGAAAACTAATAATTTTAAAAAATTATTTTTTCAAAGATTTTAGAAAAACCATTCAGAAGAGGTATTGGTCGATAATTAGAAACATTTAATTTGGTACTAAAATAAATAAATTTGTGAATAGGTTATTAGCTATTTTCCATTTGTTTGCAAATACTCGAGTTCTTAGATTTATATTAAATAAATGTTTCAGAAGGGGAACAAGTGTGAGCAATCTTTAAGAATAAAATTAGGTATTCCATCAGGACTAGTAGACATGGAAGATTTTTAGGAATTGATGCCCCAATGAACAAGGCTTTCCAAAATGGTAAGAACAAAAATTGTGTCATACCACATACAAGAAGTAGGAACTTGGTAGTTACTATTTGAAGAGACAAACACTATAAAAAATATTCAGTAAAACATTAGATAACAAAGATGGATCATAAGATAGAGCACTATCCACTTTTAGAGTTTGACATAGTGCCAAAACTTTTTAGGGTTATTCTTGTTGTTATTGTAAATCATTCTGGTCCAGTTAATTTTGCCATCTATGAATTGGATTTTAAAATTTTTCCAGTAAAGCGGACAATTTGAATAGTAATACATGTTTTTATTTCTTTTGTAAAGTTTATGAAAATGTTTCTCTGATTTTAGGACTTCAATTAATTCTCTTGAAAACCAATGAGGGTATTTAATTATAAGCCCTTTTTGTAGTCACAGGGATAAAGTTATTAATATTTTTACTCATGCAAATGTTTAATTGTTCAACAAGATAGTTATCAGAAAAATTGTAAAAGTTGGACCAATCATGATTTTTTGTAGAATTATAGAGGCCAAAAAAGCTATCTTTTTATAGTTCCTAAATATAATAGATGAGTTGATCTTGCAAGGAAAACTGTCCATTGTAACTATTATATTCAAGGCAGGATGATACAAGTCTTATTTGATGAGTGTATAAACTGCTCAAGTTACTAAACATTGCGATAAATTGGTAAAACAGATATCTAAAAGATTTTTAGATGTTTGAGTTTTGTTACATTGAATAGTCCAAGGCCAGATGTAAAATCAATGAGATACTGTGCCTAATTTTGGAATGTGTGTGCAAGACATTAGTAGTTTGTTTGTTGATCCAACCTACACCAGAAACATTGAAGTCACCTAGTATCACTAAAACATCTTGACAACAGGTGAGTTGCTTTTCTAAAGCCTAAAAGTAGAAAGATATTTCCAAGAGTAAAAAATTTGGTTCAGGATATTTTAATTTTTAACCAAACAGCTTCCATTCCGGGTTAATCAAAGGTATGTAATTGTTGAACTGATGCAAAATTGAAATTATTCATTGCTATCAAAACACCTCCCGCACGTTCTTTTGACGTAAGTAAAGCATTTCTATCATTTCTATTGATGAGAGAATGGTCACTGAAATAGTGAGAATGTATATGATCATTAAACCAAGTTTCCGTGAGGCAGATGATATCATAATGGGAGTTGACATGATTCTGGAAAATTCTATAGATTTTGTTGTCAGTCCTCTGACATTTTGATATACAATTTCCCACTCCTTGGGATTTGAAACACGACAGTATGTTACAATGCTCCTGCAGGCACGTGGAATAGAACAATTCAGTATCACTGACTGATAAAGGTTTATGTCTAGCCGTACCCGTGTTGCCAGTATTAGTTGAGGTAGAATCGTTAATAGTGATTTGTTCAGGATGAGGTTTCCTGTAAAAGGGGCTAATCAAGCATTGCTGGGCCAAAACACTATAATATTTATTCTATTAAAATTGACGGAGCTGCTCAGGAAGACAGAGGGAGTCTGCGTGTGGTCACAAATTTCTGTGCCTTTCCACTCTGCTTGGTTTGCCCCAAATATACTGCAAATCATTTTACCGACTTTATGTGCAAATCACAAAATCAGTGTCCAGGACATTTTTCGACAGGGCCGAGCAAAAATGGGAATACTCATAGGGCCTGGGCGCTATCTCCCTCGTCACAGGGCAGGCAAGGAGGAAGGCATTGCACTTCATAAAGTGAATGGGAAAAAAGAAATCAAACCTGAGTCAAATTTCAGATAGTTGACAGGGATCTGACAAACTCACATTTAACTTACAAATAAGGTATTGCACACCTCTTGGTATTAATGAAAGACTGTCTATGCAGCTACAACTTTCATTTAATACATTTGTAAAAAAACTATGTGAAAAGGCTTATAACAAATAATTAAATATAAACTTTGATACAACCACAAATAATTTATGGAGATTGATAGCTACAAGACATGCATGTAGTTTGTCCGAAATGAAAAACTAAGTTTTTATTTTACCTTTGATCTAATAAGAGATGTAATTAATGTTTTGCACAAATTAAAATTAGAATTATGCTCATGGTGATGGTTTTATTTCATTATTTGTGTTGGGAAAATATGTGCACATGTAATGTCTGCTCTTGTGGAGATACCCAATGATTTTTATTCTCTATAATACTACATGATTTACTGAAGTTTTAAGGATCATTCATAGTTACATGACAGCACAAACAATGCCAGGCATCATTGTTTGGGTGCAGCTCTCACATTTACGCCTTTTTATGACTGACAAAAAACAACTTTTCCCAATTTAAGCCATGATATCATGCATTTACTGTAGTAAACTTTCCAAATAGAACACAAAAATCCACTTGCTAAACGATAATAAATCATGTAGGTTTCACTACTGATAACAGTTTAGGATTCATATAGAGGCTCCAAACTATTAATAATGAATGTTACTATCATTCATTAAAAATATTTTAATCCTGATCAGCAATGACATTATGAGTAACCAGGAATGAGCTAAATTTGTATACGTGTCACACAGTGTGGAACGAGAATATGCTATGCTCATTCAGAGAATATTCCTTTATCAAGAAACTGGTTCAACAACCACGTATTAAAGTTATTTGTAATATATACCCAACACTAACATTTTTTACATAACAATGCAGTGGCTAATAATTAATCATTATTATCGCCATCGCTTGAAAAACATTTTTTACATGCTACAAAAAGTTATGGCAAAGAAGTTTTTTGGAACACAGAAGACGACTTCTAATTGCACTACACAAAAACATTCATACTGAGATTGCGATACATCTGGCCAAGAGCAATGCACTATGAGCCGAAGGTAAGCAACCAGGACTAAAGCTAATTAGCAAGAAAATAACTACTTTTGACACAGTCTTCTACTGGATAGGACAGTTCCACACAGCATGCGGGCATGACAGGAAAATGTCTACCCATGCACTACTCTGCAGGAACATGGAGCACGAACATGAGATGTCGAGAGGTCACTTACGACGTGAGGCCAGACGATCGGCTCGAGATTTCTGCCGAATCGTCGTCATCGCTGCTGGCATCATCCAGTGTACAAAGGAACAACATAGGGTCCACACGCACTTCAACCTCCGTCACTTCGCTCTCAGTGTCGGTGCCCTAAAGTGACAGCGTCGTCACACAACACAAACCAACATAATGCTGTCCTACACAGAACTATTCCCATACATGGCCCTAAACATTCATCATTAAAAAAAACATCATTCTACCTGAGGGGCCTAAAATTTTTATACATTTCTATCTCTGTCCACACAGTGATTTTACATGGTTCACACAAATGGAGAAAGTTTAACTCTTCAAAATTTAAGTATGTAAAACTAGCACCCAAAAATGTGACACATGCAACTAAAACATTTAATACCATTCCAGCTAGTCCCGAAAATTTCAGCATAACGAACAATTAATGTGGAATTTCGTACTAGATGAAACATTTTAAAGTACCACCAATAAGAACAAAAATATAAGCCACAACATGAGAGAAAAGACATTCAAAAACCATAAAAATAAATTTTTAGTGTCTATTTCACACTACCAGTACAACAATGCAATGGCAAGTACCCAACATAATTCTTAAAAGTAATTTACAAGTAAATAAAAATGTTTTAAAACATAACAGAAAAATATATTTAAAAATTCTGCACTCCTAATATCATCCTACACATGCTCAATGATGAACAGAAATATAAATGTAACTATGTACGGATGGAAAAATTTAATTAACTAAGGAAACATTTAAAAAGTTAATTTTTTAATTACAAGTTCTGCATCTCATCTTAAAATTTGCAATGCACACATTATATTAAAGTTAGAATAGTTATGCTGTACCAGTTTTTCAAGTAAACTTCAACACGTGTACATGACTAGCAATTCATTGAAACTAATCTTTACATATAGGTAGATGCTTTAAATACTTTTATTTAAAGCCAAATAAGCACTGCATATTTTAGAAACTATAATCAAAGTAAAACATATATCAAAACAGTTTTACACAAATTAAATTATTTTTAGGAGTTAAGAAAATATCTGCAACAAAATGTTTTCAAATAAATTTTCTGTGGTTGATTGTGGAAAAAAGCACCTTAAAGGGTTTGGTTTGTTTGGGGCCACGAAGGTCAAGTGGTCAGATCACTCGCCTCCCACCAGGGGATCCAGGGTAGATTACCGGAGGGTCAAACCCAAAATTATCGCAAGTAGGAAATATGGCAGATTTTGCTGCATGCCAGTGGATTTTCTCTGTGGATGCCCATTTCCTCCATCCACTCATTCCATCACGATTCACCCTCATCATTTCTAAAGATATCAATTTTGACCAGACTTTAAGGCCATTCATTTTTTTCAGTCTCTCTCTCATGAATTCCAGTGCCACCACACACAGTTCAAAATCTAGCAGTGGTAGAGCAGCAAACACACTTATATTGTAAGATTTGCTCCAGTTTTCTGTCTTCTCCTTTCTTTATTCCTTACAATACACATTCCACAAGCTGGTGAATAAATTACTGATTAGCCAACAGAATGAAACAAACTTTACTGTGCAAACTAAAATCTAACTTAGTACATATGCACACCATTACCATACTTATAAATCAAAATCTCCACGTTAACATACAACATATTGATTGCTTCCAGGTTTGTGGTACCACTGCTGGTGAAACAATTTCATCGCTAACACCAATGAAAAAAGTACTGATAATGACCAAATTTTAACAGATAATTATGAGCTTTCATCATGTATTCAACCAAAAGCAATATTAATACACAACAAAGTTGGCTATTTTATTCCTTGACATGTTAAGAAAGTGAATACTACAAAATCAAATAATTTATTATTATGAATAAATCCAGAAAGGATGTGTACACCTAATGTGCTGCCGATTTCAGCAAGTATGGGTAGAGTGCAATGATGTAAAACAGGTTGCGGCTCGTGGGAGTATGTGCAGTGAAATGCCATTCATACTTTTCTTGGGAGAAGGGAGAGGGGTAGTGGCCCGGGAACTGGGACCAAGTGAGAGTTTAAGCTTAGTGGCCCGGCCACTGCAACAAGTTTCTCAAATATATTCAATTATGAAAAGAAGTTGATTCAAATATGCAGTTTGTTATTTAAATAATATGATACTCATCACTTTTACCCTCCCTACAATCTTTATCCAAAACATATTTTGAACTTTCCCATATATTATGTCCTCATAAAGAGTTAGGACCATAAGGAAGGCAGTCGTGGAAAACTGCATTAATTAAAATCAACAGGAATTAAAATCAACAGGAAATATCAAATCTAACAATGAGCAATAGAGCAAATACTACTTGTCGCCTGAACTATATATCATTCTTTGAAAACATCATATAAGTATTTTTTTTTGTCTTCCACTGAAATTGGTGACCAGAGAATGAATGTAGTAACTTCACTTCACTACGGACTGTGTATAAGGTCACGAACTACTTGAATATTCTGGTTTCACGTTTTGTACAATGAAAACGTGGTTAAGGGCATGATTAATAAGTATAATTAATCTTACCTGAGAATTAATGTGGAAAAAAGCAAAACACGTGTTTTCATGATGAACATTTATCAACAAGTCATACATAGGGTACTGCTGTGTGCTGTAGAAACGGTAAACATTAAGAGCAACCTTAAAATTGGTTGGTGGTTGAGTGAGCTATCTCGTTTTTCATCCAAAAAAGACTCAGGGGTACCAACTGGACATGTTGAAAGCTTGGAAAGAAGAGTATAAGCAGAAGTCTCACCCGGGAGTGCAGAGTATAATTCAGACTAGTGAAGAATGTTCAAGAAGGGTTCAGATGCTTCTCACACATTTTGAATTCCCAGGGGAATTGAGGGGCAAAAGGATGGCCGGGGGAGGAAATGTTGGGTACATATCCTCTGAGTTTGAGCATATTAAGAGGAGAATCACGATGCCGACACAACATACACAGCACTGTGAGGAGAGAGGGTCACGAAAGGATGGAGGTTTTTGAGAGCTAAGTATTGTAGTTGTTTGTTATTTTTCTTTGATGGCCAGTAGTGATAGTTTTCCATTACTTTTTTTCCCCTTTGTGTGATGCACCTGATAAGATGAGAGGGTTAGTTTTGTTGTACTTGGGTGCTCTAAAGTTATTTTCCACTGTGTACATTTTTGCACTTTTCTGCAACTTTTGTTTTAACGATTGTAAGTTGTTTTGATGACCATTTTAGTTTCAGGATAAATACTTTAACTCCCCAAATAGCTGAACATTCACCCTTAAATTACTTGTTATTCTTAAATAATGTTTTCATACCTGCTGATGACATAATTTTTTGTGATTTTGCCACCACAGACTTCACCTTTGCTTAATTTTGTTCAATAATATACTTTTTGTATATATATTGATACACTGTACCTGATTTTTGAAGAAGAGATAAATATATGACTATAAGAAATTATATTTTTGTAATGTTGATACTTCTTGGCATAACAGAATAATAATAAAATCAAAACATAACTCTTTATGCTCTGTTGTTGAGGTTTTGCCACCTGTCTAGTTGTTTTGGACTTACTTTCATTTTGATAAAAATATGAAGGTTAGGCTCCATCTGGGCAAGCAAGTTTTACCTTAAGTGATTATTCATTGTTGGTAAATAGTTTTGCTTGCAGTGAGTGTTGGGTACAGGTGGAACGACCTCAACTACACACACTAAGACATATCGTCCATTCCGATATCTCTCTCCCTTTTCCCGCAAGGGCTGGTTTTTCGGTGAAAATCACTCTGCCCAAAATTTCAACCTAACCCATTTTTGCTGGATTTTTCCATCGGAACCCCTTTGGAGCCTTTTGTAGACAAGTCTCGATCTTGCACAAGTGGGGCACAGGTTCGTTATTTTCGTCAGAATTGGACTTTGAGCAAAAAAAATCCAGAAAGGTTTTTGCCTAATGCCGTAGTTGCAGGTTTCGAGGCTTGAGGACGTTCAGGCCAATGATGTAAGGTGTCCCAATCAGCGTAATCCCGACAGCTAGCTCCGTTTGGCTACGAGAGCCTTTTTGGCGAAAATCTGACTTTGGTTAAAATATAAACTGAACAAATTTTTAATGTCGGAAGCAATTTGGGGTATTCCAGGGACAAGTTGACACTTGCGTTAGTTTGACCGTAAATGCACTTTGGACAAAAAATGAGTAGACAAAATGTTTTTTGTCTAATCACGTAATGGTGGGGTTCAGGACTTAAGGACCTTGGTGATGTAAGATGTCCCACATCGGCGGAAACCCGATATCTCCGTTTGCCCATGAAAGACATTTTTCGGTAAAAATCCAACTTTGCCCAAAATTTCTACCTAATCCAAATTCGCAGGATTTTACCATCAGAACCGCTTCACACCTTTCCACACACAGTCTCAATCTTGCATAAGTGCAACCAGTCCATTATTTTCGGAGGAATTGGACTTCAGTATAAAAAAGTGTTAAAGGTTTTTTTGCCTAAGCCTGTAGTTGCAGGTTTCAGGGGCTTGGAGACCTTTGGAGCGATGATGTAAGGTGACCCACGTCTGTGGAAAGCCAATATCTTGCTCCGTTTGCCAGTGAGACAGTTTTCCAGTGAAAATCCATCTTGTCGAAATTTCCACCTAATCCAATTTCACCCAATTTTTCCATCTGAGGCCCTTCAGGGCATTTCTGAGATGTCAGAATTGGACTTCTGGCAAAAAAAGTTGAAAATAAATTCTTGCCCAATCCCAAATGGGGCTCTAGGACCTTTGGGGCAATGATGTAAGATGTCCCACGTTGGTGGGCGAAACTCTGATGTTCACCTGTGATCTGCATTTTGCGAGAAATCAGAGCCTGACAAAATTCCAGGCCTTATAGAATATCCATGATGTTTGCTTGAGAAGGGCGGACAGAAGACAACTCCAATGATCACCCTATAGCGGCAGGTATATGCAAAAAATTTTTAATTTTAATTTTTATATTCATAATGAGTTTTATTTCCTATTTTCTAGCAGGTTCACTTCGAAGCAAAGCACCAGCCACTTATGCAAACTCTCTCGACAATTTCTAAAAGCACTCCTCAAGACACCAAGTGCCTCGACACACTCTGTTTTCCGAACCATCGTCATCTCCACCGAAACACAACCGTCACCAGCGACTTACAACAACCCAAACCAACATATCTCACTACCAAGTCTTCGGACCACAGCAAACGAGAACACAGCTTCACAACGTGGAGTGGTCAAGCCACGGCTCCTCGCGCAGGACAACATAGGAGCCTCCTTGTAAGTGCAGTGCATCCCCCATCTTGATAAAATACCCACGAGTGTACGGTAACTATTCCATGACTCTTTAAAAAACCTTGCAATGTGACTGTCTTCCACAACAATGCATCTAAGTGCTTTCGTGTAAGTAACAGAACACAGTCTATGTTTTTCCAGTCTTGTTTACGATGATTTCCGTGTATGCTTTTTGTCTGAAGTACATGTGACAACGATAAACAAAAAGTCTAAATTTTTATCATAAATAATACATCAACATGGCTTGCAACTTATGTAAAACATTGGTTACTATAACTGCTGCAAAAATATTCAGCACCCAATTGAAGGCCACAATTATATTTATTCCAGCTAATTTTTGTTATTTTTTATCATCGGCCTGCATTGGTTTTGCTAGGCTGTGCTTTAATTTTTCGTTCTATGGAGACTGCGGGAAATCTAATTACTAAATGCTAGTAACATGACTTTGGCGACGTTAAAACTACTAAATTCCCAAATGTCACTCTGAAATGTTATTTTCAGTGACAACAGGTGACAGCTACATAAATTTAGGAGATAACTTTTAGAACATAATTGGTAATATAATTAAGTTCACTAGTTTAAAACTATACTTAAATAAAAATATTTGCTAGCTCAGGATACATCTATCAATGTGTGTGAAACTTGGCTAAAAGTGTGTTAAACTGTAACTGTCAAACCATTTTCTAATGTACTGACTGATACTGGTGGTGGAGTTGATAAATTATTTTCAAGTGATGTGTTTCTTCTACAAGGTAGGTTACTTTTCAGTAGTGATTGAAATTAACAATTTAGCAAATTGAGCAGCTAATTTATTGGTAGCTGCTGAATAACAATTTAATTTAGTGTGCAAAAATTTCTGCCGGCATCTAATACATACATTAAAAATTCAAAACTCCAAAGTGATTTTAAAAAGTGATGCACTGATATAGAAGCAAATAATTTGGAAGAGTGATTATTTTAAAACTAAAATTCACTTTTAAAGTCATTTCCCCTTCTTTGTAGTGCTTAAAATTTTATGGTCACAGATTCTATAATACCTTTTTCTTGGTATACAAAAACATTTATATTATTCACAGTAGTAAATATTTTAAAAATTTATATTTCTGAATCAATAATAAATTATTAGATAATTAATTAACTAACAACCAAGCTTCAGCTAAATAAAATTTATCTTTTATCTTGCACAGAACTAAAAACCAGAGCTTCCATACTATAATCTAAGTTCACAAACAATATAGCCATGAAAATCTGTTTAGTAAAAAAAAAATATTTTTTCCAGTATTAGTTTCATTCTTTATGATATGAACTGAAACCTCACACAAATATTTAACAATACATGAATTATTCAGTATGTCAAGAAGAATAGAACAAAAAATTTATTCCCTTTTATAATTCAAAGAGTAGCTTTTAAAAGAAAATACAGCTATTGTCAACATCATACCCTACATACCAAACACATGTATGAAAAAAAAAGTACCAGTACTAAAAAGACCCAAGAATAATACAAGACTCGTCAATGTAAGACCACAGTAAAGATTTAATTATAATGCACAATTTGGTACCACAATGCTATAATAATATAATATAAAATACTCACAGAAGAATTCTCTCTTGACAACTCTTCTTGGGGTGATAATGCAGAATCATTCTTAGCATTTTTGGAGCCAGAAAGTTCCTATAAATAATTATCAAACTGTTACTCACATTAGGCCAACTCTTTTTCATACATGAATCACAATCAGATGTGACATACCATTCAAAATAAATGAGACAATCTCCAATTTCTTACACCAACAAACATATTTTGTGACGAGACTACATCAACAGCACTGTACTGATGTATTTGCAACTTTCTTATGCAAATTGTACATGTAAAAGCCCGCAGTTAAAACTAGTTTATCCGGACTAACTGGGATCAAAGGGAATTTGGACAATCAAAAATCCGGATAATCCTGGTAACATTAGTAATAAGCACAACAAAATCCTTAAATAAGCAGACTTCTCTTTCATACAATAAAAAGCTATGTTTTGTAATAAAATTATATAGTACTTAGCCTATATTATTAACAAGACATTAAAAAATATAAAATTAAATTTTTACGTAATTTCTTAAAAAAAGAATTGTACTGTTTTCTATTTCAAACGTGTTTGGCATTGAAATGAAGCACAGTCTCGCAAATGCTTTATCATTAATAGTTCAGCTGGCACAGCGTCAGGCTGACGCTCCAAGTACGTCATGATGTTTGTCAGTTTGTGTGTGGCATCTGCGTGTCATCCTCTGTCGTGGTGTGATCGCTTCCTCCTTGTCCACGTCACTTACCTCGCTGTCTGCTACAGATGTGCATTCCGCTACAATTCCTTTTTCCGTCATAGTGCAACAGCCACTATCGTCCACTTCCATATCAATAAAACATCCACTTACTGTTCCTAACATTTGTAGAACATCTGCAGCCACTTACACCAAATTATCGCTTGCCATTTAGTTTGTAGCACAAATAGCAGGCCACAGTTTTTTCCATGACTTCTTCAAAAAGCTTTTTGTGATGCAATCGCAGGTGTCAGCAACCATATAAATAACATCTTTGATACTGATTTATTTCAACAAATAAATCACACTTATTTCCCCTTCCTCTTCAATTTATTATTTTCTAAACAGTTCTTTTCGGTAAACTCTTTTGATGAAGTAACTGCTCCCTGATGATGGCAACTGCAATGTCACCCGAAACGTCGGTGAATCATTCGCCAAGGACACGGCTACAACCCAGAAGCCAAACTAATTCAGACAATGGCCGTGAAAGCCTGCAAACATTATAAACTCTTTTGATGTTTTCAAGGACTCCCTGGTCCATAGGCCACAGCAGTGGTTAGTGGCATAAGTTTCACTAATTCCGCCACTCACAAGTTCTTGCTCTCCCAGATGAGATGGAGCATTGTCGAACAGTAAAATTGCATTCTCTGGTAAACTATTTTCTTTCAGGAATTTTCAAACTTCAAGAACAAAGTTATCAAAAAACCAGCTCTTAACCCGTTCCCTGATTATCCCGAGTTAACTTGGGCTATTAATCGTAATAAAAATATATTATCCTGAGTTAACTCGGTCTTTAAGTGGTTTTTTGGTTGAAAATTTGGTAAATATTTACAATCGCGGTAGATGCCAAAAAAAATGCTAAAAATCCGAAAATACTTTTATTCTATTCTCTTTCACTTCCTCTTTTCAAATCAACCGGCGGAGATAAGAAATTCCAAATATTTTAGGAGATATCGAATTTTTTAATTTCATGATATGTAGAGTCGCGGTAGATGCCAAAAAAAATGTAAAAAATCCTAAAATACCTTTATCATATGCTCTTCAACTTCCTCTTTTCATTAAAAGCGGAGGAGATAAGAAATTCCAAATACTTTAGGAGATATCGAATTTTTTTAATTTTGCAATACAAGACCTGTGGAACCATTTGAGCGGCGCCATTTTTGTTATTTTGCCGTGTGTTCGTGAATACGTGAATCGTGAATGCGTAATTAATAAAATGGTTGATTAGGTCAGGTCAGTTACATTATTAATACTTTCAAACTAAGCCGACATTAAAAATTATTTTGTGAATTAATTTTAATGGATGTTTAGTTTTAAAATATTTATAATGTAACTTACCTGACCAAACAAACCCGGACAGAGGGTGAACAGTAAACTAAAATGGTCGATTAGGTCAGGTCAGTTACATTACAAATACTTTCAAACTAAGGTGATATTAAAAATAATGTGAATTAATTTTAATTATTCTTTAGTTTTAAATTATTTATAATGTAACTGACCTTACATAACAAACCCGTAACAAAGGATGTACAGTAACAACTCACGTAAATTTTTTTGTTACTTATTACTTGCGCAACAATATCAAAATAACAAATAAGACTTTAAAATTAGAAACGTTAAAAACTCACGTAAGTTGGAGGCGGTAATTAAACACCGTTTTAAACAATAATTGAACTAAATAATCACGTATTAGTTCATTTGAATTCTGGCCTATCACGAACAATCACGTGACATCATTATCCAATAAAAAAAATAGATACTCGTACGTAAACAAGAAACAATGGTGCACGCACGCCACAGGAATGCGCTGGTTTTGTGCTGAAATTTAAAAATTCGATATCTCCTAAAGTATTTGGAATTTCTAATCTCCGCCGCTTTTAATGAAAATAGGAAGTTGAAGAGCATATAATAAAGGTATTTTCAGATGTTTAGCATTTTTTTTGGCATATACCGCGACTCTACATATGATGAAATTAAAAAATTTGATATCTCCTAAAGTATTTGGAATTTCTTACCTCCGCCGGTTGTTTTGAAAAGAGGAAGTGAAGGGGCACAGAATAAAAGTATTTTCAGATTTTTAGCATTTTTTTTGGCATCTACCGCGATTGTAAATATTTACCGAAAATTTACCAACCCGAATAATCCCGTATATTTATTGTATAAATGCTACGCAATGCTCCACTAAGATTTTACTGCCTACCGATCCAGCGAGGCTGGCTTGTTTTGCTTCCGCAAGCAGTCACTAGATTGTGCTGCTTGTAATATCTGCTATTCTTTCATGTATTGCGTGTTGCCTTCTGCGCCGTGTCGATTGCGCTCGTTTTTGACAAATTGTATTTTGTTTTCTGCTCAGTTACATATTGCAAGTGAATACCCATAATTGTAAAAATTGAGATCATCATAATTACGTGTTTCTTTGAATATTTATTTATTATAAGTGACTAAAATATATGTTTTTACTGACAGTTTATTTTTTATAACTGAATGTATATACAGATCTTACATCCTAAAATGGATAGTGATGATAGTAATTGCAGTGATAGTGAAATAGTAAGTAACGATGGCGATGTTGAAGAATCTGGTAGCGAATCATGTTCAGAAGGTGAGTGCAGTTCAGACTCCGACAGTTCTGTTGACTGGTCGGCTTTGAGACAGTGGTGCGAGATAGACAAAACACAACAACCTCGTCCTCCACCACCACCAAGATATCCTTTCAAAGGTATTCCAACAATGAATTTCCAGCTACCAGGAGATGAAAGCAATGATTTGTTGGAGTATTTCAAGTTGTTTTTCGATGACAATTTACTCGAAATCATTGTTTCTGAAACAAACCGATTTGCAGAGCAAACCCAAGCCAAACAACCAGGTTCATCAAAACAGTTTCGTCCCACTACAAAAGAAGAAATTGTTTTTTTGGCTGTGATAATATTACAGAGCATCGTATGGTTGCCTGAACAACAGCTCTATTGGTCGAAAAATCCTTTGGTTTCCGTTCCAGTTTTTTCAAAAATACTGTCCTACCATCGTTTTGTTGAACTGAAACAATATCTACATTTTTCTAACAACGTATCTTACAATGCTGAAACTCACCCCAACCCAAAATTAAATAAAATTTGGGAAGTGTATCAGAACCTAGAGAAGAAATTGTTTGGTCTCTACACACCCGAAAGATTGATGAAAGCTTGCTGTTGTATAAGGGGAGACTAGGATGGGTTCAGTATATTCCAAATAAGCGTGCCAGATTTGGAATAAAAACTTCATGTTATGCGAGTCGAAAAGCGGCTACGTGGTCTCTACAATCATATACACAGAGAAAGGTACTTCACTAAATGAAGAGTTCAAAGAACTTCCGATGTCATCTCAAGTTGTGATGACTCTCATGAAGCCCTTTTTAGACAAGGGATATTGTCTCACTACAGACAATTTTTATACATCACGACAACTTGCAGATATTCTGATTTCTTGCAACACTGACACTTATGGCACAGTAAAAATGAACAGAAAAGAAATGCCAGCCCAACTTCAAACAAAAAAACTGAAAAGGGGCGAAATTACAGCTTTTCAGAGAGGAAAAGTGTTGGCTCTTCGATGGAAAGACAAAAAGGATGTCGTTTTTCTTAGCACCATCCACAATGCAGATACGGTCGAAGTGAAAACTGCCTCTAAAACTATAACAAAACCAAAGGTGGTAGTTGACTACAATAACACAATGGGAGGAGTTGATTTAGTTGATCAACATATGTCCACTTATCCACTTCCTAGGAAACGTGGAAAGAAATATTATAAGAAGATTTTTTTCCACCTAATGGAATTAGCATTGTGGAATTCCTATGTTATGTACTGCAAACAAGGTGGCAAAAAATCTCCGCTACAGTACAGAATAACAATCGTCCAGAATATATTTGAAAGATATCGCCCGTTTGTCACCTCACCATCTCAGGGACGTCCAGGTACCACAGCACATCCTCTTCGTCTGACAGGAAGGCATTTTCCTGATCTGATACCAGCTACTGAGAAGAAAGCCAACCCAACAAGGCAATGCGCTATGTGCAGCAGAGTACGTGACTCAAATGGCAAGAAAATCTGCAGAGAAAGCCGTTACTTCTGTGCAGACTGCAACGTTCCTCTGTGTGTAGTGCCGTGTTTTCATGTGTATCATACCTCACACAAGGTAGAATGAACCACATGGTATAATGTGTTTTATTCCTTAGTGTTTGAAGTGAATAAGTCTACAAAGAATTAGTGACATATACAATTTTGTGCGTGGAAATTTATCACACGAGTTAACTCGGGATAATAACTATTGGAAAATAAAAAAATCAATATTTATATGAAATTAATAAATAAATATATCAAACTTATGTGCAATTTCATAGGCAAATATAGTTATTTCTGAATATGCAATAAAAAAAATTGATGTTTTTGGATAAGCACTGTTGATTATATTTGTAAGGGAAGGGGTTAAACAAAAAACTATCCATCCATGCACTTTTTTGTGATCTTTAAACCCCTGGCAATTTATTGGATTTTCCTAAAATGTCAAGAAGAAAAAACACATGCTTCCGTGATGCATTGCTTCAAGCCACAGAAGTCAGTCTATCTTTGCTTTTTTTTTAGCCCTTAGCCGAATCTTAATTTTTCATCATCAGCAACATCACTAGACAAGCTATTTCCAGTCACAGTAATTTGGCGAATACTGTGTCAGTTTTTCCAACGCTCTAGCCACCCTTGGCTAGCAGTGAATTTTAGGTCAGGGTACTGTAACATTTTGTTTGAGCTCAAAGCTTTGTGGACCAAGATCGTTCCAGATATAGACACACCATATTCTCACTGAGCACTGTACTATATAAATAGTGTGTCATCTAATGTTTAATTTGTTTGCTTTTATTGCCATTCCTCTGCCTTACAAACTGTCTTTACATATACTTTTACAACAAAAATCTTCAATTTCCTTTCTATGCTTCTTTCAGTCAGACACTGTTGGAATTCCACCTCCCAATTCAGCAGCTATTTTCTTCAATCTTCCCTTTATCAATTCCATTAATAGTGTCTAACTTTTTTTCCACTGAAACCACAACCTTCTTTCACTTTGATGCAATTTTAATGCTACATTCCCAAACATTTTAATAAAAAACAAAAACAATATGTGTAGCAATAAAGTTAGACAAAAACAATCCATGAACCACACAGACAATCAACAAGATGACAAGGGCCGTTTGAAAACAGTAGGAAAACGAGGAGACTGAGGGAGGAGCTATCTCCCAGTGCTATTTATAGCTGGTGAAACAATCCAACACTCTAGTAAAGCTTTCTTAAACTGAACAAAAAACATTTTAATATCATAAGTGTACAATTTATGCGGGAACTGAACATTGAATCAAACTAAAAAGCAAATATTTTGCTTATTTATAGTTATGGTCTTGCTATTTAATTGTAGTTAAAAATTGTTATATCATATGAACATTGACTAAAATAATATGTCTAAAAATCTGATCTGAATTATCTGATAATCCAGATCAACAAGCACAGAATAAACAAGGTTTTTTTTTTCTGTAGATAGTGAATAAAATATACAGTTCAGTTTGTAATTGTTAGTACCCTTATCAATTTGCATTGTTTCTAAAGTTCTTATTCTCTTGTTATGTAATAATTAATGAAAATATTGCAGCATACAGACACATGCTAGCAGGACTGAAGCTAGGGGTATACAAAAAAGTGAGTGCCTTGCAAAACAACCATATGAAGCAATCAAGGGACTATCAGTTGTACAGACCTCATGAAGCTCAATGATGAAAGGTAAAATGCTGGTTACTATGAAGGTGATGGCTACCCTGGGGCAAAACTTACTTTAAACAGCAGCGGCTAGGAAGAACTAAGTAAGAAAGACTGTGCACCCGAAGCTAGTGTCAGCAATACACAAATCCATGCAACTTGAACATCAAGCTAGATGCAACTAAAGATGCATATCCAGTTGTACCGGAAACTGCGAGTAAGGTAGGGGTAGTGTAATCATTGAAAAACATTGGTGTTGGTCACCACACTCGGCTGGGTAGCCCTGGGCTTCTGAAAGCTGAAATAGTGTAAAGTATGTGAGCTACTGCAAAGACACAAGTGTTCCCGAACCAGAATCTCATCAAAGGATTTGGAACATCTGTGAGAACGGACCTAGCCTGCCAAGAGGCCAATGAAAAACCATTTGGCATCAAAAATATTTAGTCTCTAGATAAAAGTGGTAAGGTTACTCAAGTACCATTAATCCTGTGGAAGTGAAAGTGACCTCCAAAAAATTAATTAATGCACCAAGATATGAATGTCATCAGATAATTATATGAAATTATAGGAATCCAGCGGATCTGAACTTTAGAATTCTCGCTAAATGTATCCTTTTAGTCCGGAAGGCATTAAAATATAAAAATATTGGTCCTAATAAGATGTCACTTTGGAAAGGTGTAAAACAGAACAGACTAGGTTTAAGTTTAATTATTCTCAGTTATTGACAGGAATAACATTATGAAGTAGATTCTAAATTGTTTTGATTATCTAGAATGCACTGTAATTTAGTTATTTAGAATAGTTTAGCTTATTATTTAAAGGCTGATTATTTTGTAAATGTAATTATCAATAATATTTTTTGGTTCCCACAATCTATGTTTTCTATGTAAGAACTTAAATATTTTAACCGGGCTTGGTTACCTTTCTTCGGGCCGGTTTCAGCAACAAGGTTTAGGCCTTTTAACTCAATTAGTCTGCAAATCTCTCAATTGCACTCAAACTCAATTTTCTCAAGGAAAATGTGATTTATATTAACTGATCAATAGTGATAATTTATTTACCCCAATCTCCCTTAAATTAAAAAATAAAATGGCTGAAACTGTGAAAAAAAAAATTTTTTTAAAGTACAATATAATTATGAGTAGTGTGCAGATTTCTTTGTGTATGCTTCTGTATTTATTTAGTAAAAACTTAGTTATTGTGATGACATCGTCCGGGCCTGCGGCCCCTGTTAAGTCCGATATGCCACCGCCCACCCACCCTCCATTCAAATCTCCCGCCTACCCGTGCGTACGTGTGCGTGCGTGTGTGTTCGCCCGGCAAGAGGGCGCTGTCGAGCCAGTGCGCCGCACCCCTAAAACGTAATTAATTATAATTGTGTTATTTGTTTTTATGTTCCCTATGTGCAACGTGACGGCAGATCGGCCGGGAGGGTTTTATGTACTTTTAATTAAAGTATGGTAACAAAATATAATAGCGTTTCCGGACATTGCCGAGGAAACCCGAAGCCAGACAATAATTAAATTTTCTCCTTATTAATTGTAATTTGTAGTATTCTTTTGCAGTATTCAGAAAATGTCACGTAATTTTTAAATCATCCTTGTCATGTTACTTTAGTTTCCCATGACACGAATTCACAAATATCTTTAACAGCAATTGTTCCGGCGGGAGGATGCCATGTTAGTCGAGCCGAGCCATGAGCTCATCCCAGTCTTCCGCCATCAACGATCGAGAGTAGACGCTTCAGCACTCCGGGGACCACACCGCTTGTTTTCACCGCTAAGTAATTCTGTTTAACTTTAATTCTCTCCAAATTGTTTTCTTTTCGTCCTCGGAGCTCCTCTCGGTCGGGGGAATGTTTAATTAATTGTCTTACGACCAGTAACGGTCTTTTCTTCTATGTATTACGTAATTTGAGATGTGACCACGTGGTGGGTCTTTACACCTAAACCGATTCGTGCCGCGGGCGTTTTGAACAGTTTCAATCGTGTACGTGTGTGAGTTGCATTCGCCGCATAAATCCGGTGTGTAAATCTAACGTATTATTTTATTATTTAAATCTGTATGACCACGTGGAGTGTGACGGCGTGTGGGACGCCTGAGAGCCCACTGCGTAAATAATAGCGTGCCCGACGCTGAGAGCGGGCAGGAATTAGTGCTAGGTGTTTTCAGGGGGGTAAAATCACACCTCACATGGGCGACGTCACGCCCTGGGGTAGGAGTCTCACCGGGTCCACGTGCCTCACCACGTGGTGGCGCCCACTAACATACCGCCTTAAAGCCGTCCGAACAACCCCCGCAGCAAGTGCCCCCGTAATGAATATTATTAAAATACAGTAAAACACAACCTAAAAATCCTTTACATTACATTGACATGCCACTGTAGGTGCAAAATTCTCAACTTTTGCTAATTTTCTCTCAAAATAACACAAACGTACACATTGAAAAGTTTAACTAATCTCAGGTAATTCAACTTGCACGAAGATGATGGAACATACCTAAATACTTAAGTGCAGGTTAAATTCTTCATCTGTTTTTGCTAAACACATTTAGTTGCATAGTTAAACAAGTTTGAAGATACCCGCTCTGAACAACATGTACAATATTATCTTTGAAAGATTTGTGCAATGGGAGTGCATGACTTGACGTAGGCTTTTGGACATACGCCATTGCTTAGCACATGTATGTCTGCAGAAGAAAACTACAAAAAAACACAAATTGGGTTCGGAATTTTTGTGCTGTCATCATTTGTGGGGGTTTTTTCGTTCCGTTTGTCCATTTTTCTTTGTTTTTTCCTTGTTTGTTGACCATATTCCTGTTGTGGAATATTGTGTGGCATTAAATCCTGACAACAGCAATCTTTGCTTAATTTGTGTTTTTTTGTAGTTTTCTTCTGCAGACATACATGTGCTAAGCAATGGCGTATGTCCAAAAGCCTACATCAAGTCAACATGTACAATCAACAGTTTTTTCTTTTATATACTCCCTTACTGAAGTGTTGGTGCAGATATTCAGCAACAATGATCATGTGTTGTGCTACATCTGGAGTACAATCATTTTGAACGTTGCTACAAACTTCAAGTTCAGAAACTCCCTGACTTTTTCAAATGTTCCTTTTATTTCAGACATTTGTTTAATTAAGAGATTTGACTACAGGTGGCAGGCAGCATGGGCCCAGGTAAGGCCATTTTTGTAATTCAGTGGCCACAATGAGAAGACAATGGTCTCTGTGAAATTCGTACCATGAGTTGGTAAGTGACCACTGAATTTAAGGATCAAACATTAAATAAATATCGAGCCCAAGTGATGAACTGTTCTGCACAAGGTGTTTTCTGCGAGTTTGTTTATTTTTGTCCCCATGTAAAAGTTTTTTGTGTTCGTAAGATGGCTGCCATGTGCTATGTGAATATTCAGTCCAGGATAATAAAAAACAATTTAAGTCAGTAATTGTTTTTGAGATACTTTATATCCATCATAACTCATAGATAGTAACATTTTAATGAAAATTAAAAACTGTTTTGGAACCCAGAAAATAATTTCAAGTGTTTATCTATGCAACACTCTGACCAATATGAGCTAGCAGGACATCAGGACTGTTAAAATATTAAGAGAAAGTTATGGGAGAAAGTTAGACAGAGGGCAAAGGCTAAATGAACTGCAAGTTGAAAAATTAGAAAACTGCATTAACATGGTGCTGTCTCCAAGATGGCACTTCAGGTATTAAGAGTTTTATGATACATAACTAATTGTGTTTTGTTGCATCTGCACCCACATGCTGTTTAAACTTACCTTCTGTGGCCTCTCATTGACCAGGTTTGTGGCACCAATGTCGGTACAGTCAGTTTCAGACACTGAACCATCCTTAACACCCTCTTCTAAAGCACTTGTGATGCCACCATCTAAAGGTAATTTGACACCTGTGTTACTTTTCCGTTTTGCACCATTTTCGTCCACTTTGCCATTGTTTTCTACCTGTAACAAGAGTAAAATGAACCTCAAATGGTTTTTTAAAGACTGATACATTGCATAAAATCGAAAGCTCATTAAAATAATCAAAATACAAGTCACAAACTGTACATTTAGATAACATTTCGAACAGCAATAATGAATCTAAGCACTGAAATTACAAAATGTACTATGATGTAAAATTGTTTCTTTGATGCACAATAGTGATAAAATATTTCTTGCTTATTTCATGAAGTAAAAGCCACATTCAATTCCGCCAAAGAAAACTTTACTTGCTTTTTAGTGTTTTATTGTTTCACAGCATCAAATCTGTCCCTCAACTATAAACATGCATCTTCAGCCATTTTATAATCACTTTGAGGTTCTGATTTTCCCTCTAGTAACTAGATATTTTGCTTTATATATCAGGGAGACTGAAATGTAATGGTATACTTTT
This sequence comes from Bacillus rossius redtenbacheri, assembly GCF_032445375.1. Classification (NCBI taxonomy): domain Eukaryota; kingdom Metazoa; phylum Arthropoda; class Insecta; order Phasmatodea; family Bacillidae; genus Bacillus; species Bacillus rossius. The sequence continues at coordinate 11,161,290 of NC_086331.1, read as the reverse complement.
ATGTCATACGGTTACATATGGAAACTTGAATATCAAAGCGGCCTCTGGATCAATAGTGTACCAACCAGGCAGGAACTAGGTAGGAATTTTGGATTTAAAATTTACTTATTATTTATTAAGTTAAAACAAAAAAATACTACCCAAAACTCAGGCCTATATTGCTCCTATCAGCTCATATTATTATTAAATTATTTTATTTCAATAAAGTTTAAAAAAATAAAAACATGGTGTTTCTAATCACCCCAGAGATAGGGGTGAATAGAAACAACAGTTACAAAACCATGGTTGTTTCTTTTAAAACCAAAGAGGGGAATGAAACTATGATATATATTTTCTATTACGAAATAAATAGATAAACATTTATTTCACAAGATAATGGTTTATTAATGTAAAAAGTAAGTAAAATATACAAAAATGTCCCAGGGTTAATGTATTCAAACTTAAGGTGAACAAACAGAACACAACTATTTACCATTACCCTGGTGCTATATCATTAATGCACTGTTAAATCAGACAGATCATCATCAAAACATAGCATGTCTTTGAAATGAGCACTTTAACTGAGATCTGGTGACAACAGTTTTCGGACAACATTGTCTCTCGAGACAAAAGAATCTTCTTCAGTCACTTCACTGTGAACTTTTTGGTTTTAAGAACTCTTTTTTAAAAATGTTCCAACAAAAACATTGTCAATAAGGTAACTAACTCTACAAACATAACATCTAAAAGTTGTTTTGGTTTTTCCATATACTTTGTTTGACCACTATATAGTCAGTCACCTTGGCTTATGGTGATACCAGTATTTTCATCTTGATCAGAAGAATCTGAAGAAGACAAAATCAGGTATTCATCGCTGTCCTGCACTGAGTAGACACCATCATCCTCTGATGATGAATCAAGACGTTTATGTTTTTCTTGGCATTTATTTTTTTCGTTGGCTTGGTCTATTTAGATGTACAAGAGCTTGGGTCACTGTAAAGTGAAGTATGGAGGAGGGGGGGGGGGTGGTTTACATCATTCCCAACTACGTCCTCAAAGTCATCAACTGCAACACTTCCGCCGGGTTGGACATTCACTTTTTTTTTTTTTTTTTTGGTTCAGGAATCTGGTCTTGCCTAAGACTTCGAAGGAGTTCTTTAAAGATCTTGTCAACAGCATTAGTGAATTCTTCAAGGTTGTTCAGATCCTGGTTATTGTCTATACCAGTACCTGGGAGCATTTGACAACACGTTAATGCGGTGTAGGCACAATCCCCCATTTCCTAAAATTTGGAATAACATTTTCTTCTTTCAAGGACGACAACTTTTTTAAAAGCAGAGGAAATTTATACTTAGGAACTTTTGCCTCATTTACTCCTGAGATTTCATCCATACCTCTAATATTTGGCGCCAAGTAGTTTTAAGAGGTCGAAAAAATACGTCCAGCAGTTGTGTTATGTGCGTTGAATTTGCTGGTAGGAATATAAATATTAAGTCGTCATCTTGACACAGCTTAACTGATTCTAGGGACAGGTGCTAAGATAAATTGTCTCCAATGAGAAATTTCTTCACTTCTAGCTTTTTCAGATATGGGACAGCAACTGTAAGGACCCAATACTCTTGACGTCGTCCGGGCCTGCTGCCCCCTTTCAGCCCAATATGCCACCACCCCAAACACCACCATCTGTGTTCAAACCTCCCGCTTGTGCGTGCGTGTGTGCGTGTGTTGCTAGCCCGGCAAGAGTGCACTTAGCTGCAGTGCGCCGCACCCCTAATATGTATTAATAAATATTGTAATCCTTTTCTTTTCGCCCCAAAATAGTGTCACGACGATTCTGTATGTGAGTGCCTTTTGTTTCAATATTATTTTATGTTTTTGTAACAAAATATGTGCAAGCACGGACAAGGACGCTCCCTAGCGGGCGACGGAGGAACTAGCATTTAACTTGATTTAAACTATTTTTTACCACATACGTAATAATTACAGACGGTCTGGTCGTGGATGTGTATCTGGTATTTTTATAAAGAGTTCATGTTATTTTCTATAATAACCCGGGGCACACAATAGCTAAGATGTTAACGGTAATTGTGTTTGGCGCGAAGGGCGCCATGTTGCCTGCCGCAAGCCCTTGTCTCAGCCCAGTCTCCTTCTTCAGCCGGCCGAGAGTGGACGTCTCTGCAGACACCCCGAGGACATCACCGTTGTTTCACCAATAAGTAGTTCTGCTCAGTTAATTTATTCAAATCGTTTTCTTTCTATCCTCGGGGCCTCTCTCGGTCGGTGAGACTGTTTAATTAGTAATTCTTATTATACTCTCCGGAGTTTTTAACCACCCGTGTTATAAGTAACGACTTGAGGCGACCACGAGCGTGGTTCGCCTCCTCAACTAAATCTATTCGTGTCTCGGGCGTTTTCTAACAGTATCAAGGAAGGATTGTATGAGGGCGTGTAACGTGTGAGTAAATAAAACCAACTTAATTGAGTCACATGTCTTTGTGTTCGGGGGGCCACGTGGGTCCTTAACCTGGTCAGTGGCGTGTGGGACGCCCTGAGAGCCCACTGCGGTTAATTAGAAGCGTGCCCGACGCTGAGAGCGGGCTCAGTTAGGAACAGGTGTTGCGTTTAAAATCAGGAAGGCTAATATCTCGCCGCACACGGGCCACGTAACGCCCTGAGCAAGAGTTTCCAGCCGGGTCCACGTGCCCACTCACGTGGTGGAGCCCACTATTTCCACCAATAATTCGAACCTTAACACCGGCACGCCCTCAACTCGAAGCAGAACGAATCAAACCAGCCAGATTTCATTCGATTATATGTTGCATATTTTGGCCCACCTTCGGTCCAGCTTTGATATGAATGCCTTATACACAACATAAGGGGGTAATAGTATGCTGCCGTCTGCAGCAGCTGCAAACATCCGAAGGTTGATGCCTCTGAGGAGTTCATTCATGAACCTTTTAGGATATTTAATTCCCCTCCGTGTGATTACCGTGTTTTATATTGATGTTATAGGTAGTATTTACCATGCAATTAACTATAACATATAGAATACATGTAAACTTACCAGATAAGTTCAAAGAAGGTAGGAAAACATCTTGAAAACTTTCAAGACAGACACAAGGATAAACATTAACATACAGTGCTGCCAAACAAACAAAACAATTTCATTGTTGGTCTAAAGAGTTGCCAACCCAAAAGCAATAATATTTAAAAATAATTTTCAGTACAAACTTATAGTATTTAAAGTAATATATGTATATGAAGTTTTGTCTCTATTCATCCTACTGTTTCTATTCAACCCGTTTTAAGGTACACATAAACATGAGTCATGCAGTGTGTCAAACACTGCACACTACATTCAGGGAAGGCCACCTTAGAACCTCGACAAAAATACAGTAAGTCATGCTATAACGTCATCTTCTACTAGTTCATTCAGTTGGTTGAATGTTAGTGTTTATAGTTTTACTGATAATAATTTTATTTGTAAACTTTATGAATAACAAAATAATTTAATATTTCTATGGCAAAAATCTCTGTTTTTCTGCAAGACAGTGAAAACTTAAAACAACCATATTTTTTGTTGGTGTATGGGGGATTGAATTGCTTTGCTATAGTACATTTTTATTTGGACGATGTCAACCAACTGAAATATCTTTGTTTTCATTAATCACCTGAGCTTCCTGAAAATTAACATTGAAAATACATATGTACCGTACTGTTATGAAGTGATTCTTTTTTAAATTTCATTGTTAATGGTTATTTGCTTTTCTCTTTATGATTCATAGCTTATTTTTGAAGTGGTTCATTTTCAATCAGTCTGAATAGCACTGAGTGTGAGATAAGGTAGGCTTGGTCACTAGCTATCACTGATTTTGAAGGTTCCAGCTCACTTTTTGTTTGTTTGAGGATGGCAGGTAACAGGACTTTTGTATGCCAATCAGTATTGTGGGCGTGCACGAGCGAAAGAATACGAGAAGGCAAGTGTTATGCTGAACTGCAGCGCCAGCAACTCAATGAGCTTGGCAATGAAGCATTCGACGCCAGTGGACAAGAGGGAAAGACGCTCCAATTAGACACTGACCAGTGAGAGGGCAGAGAACCCAGGTGAAAAGTCAGCATGGAATAGCAACACCAGTTATGTCGTTATTGTATGTTTTAAGTAAATTAAGGTAAGTTAATTCATGACATGCCAAACTGAAGATCCAATCCCTTTAGTAATGTTTAATTTAAGTGTATTAGTCATAAGTTCAATTTACTGTTTAGTGTTACGAGAACCATAAAGAAGCTACTTAATGTCAGATGTTTAGTTTAAAGACAGCAGTATTCATGTTTAAGATAAAGATTTAATTTAAATTAAAGTAAAGTTCATTGTTTTTAAAGCCGCTAAGACAGAAACATTTCACATTCTGATAGTTACTTACTTACGTAAAGAGGTCATGTAATAAATACTGGTCCTGCAAAACCACTCATTAAGTTTAATTTTGAAGGTGTAATTTATTTAAAGTATCATAGTAGAGAAGTTCAACTATAGAACCTGAAAAGATCCCATTGGCACTTCAAGTTTAGCTTTGCAAGTTTGATCCCCCGTTAATGTGTTCTTTAAACAGCACAAGGTTTCTGTCGAACTAGATTGACTCATTTGTCAATAAATCAGTGTGCGGTGGACACTGTTAGATAGATGTTCCTGAAAGTTCTGGCTTGCAGTCAAAATTGAATAAGTTACGTCCAAAATTAAAGATTAGAAGTATCCCAAATTCTCACATTTTTATTATAACCATCATCAAATTCAATCTCATTTTAACTTCCCATCACAATATTTCCATATTTCTGAAAGTTACGGAATACTTGGTGTCTATGAATTTTATAAACAGAGGTGCTAAATGCTGTTCAAATATTTTCCTTTACTCAAAAAGTTAAGATTGTAGTTTGGGCCCTTCCAACTACTTTTGTAACAATGTGTGATGTTCAGTCAATGGTAAGTTAAAAAAGTTTAAATCTGGCCTTAATTGCTCTAAGCGTGACAACTGTGATGGTTGGCTGTGGCAGCACGGACAGACTCCACGGCACGCCTGGCCCAGGCAGGTGTGTCCAGACCGAGCTGCAACCAGCCTCCGCCAATGTACGAGAGGTGCCTGTTGGAGTGCTACCTGGGGTTGGCAACAAGTCAGCTACTGTAAGTCTCGGACTCGGTTTACTTTTGCTCAAGCCATCGTGTCAGCAGCGCACCCAAGTTTCCACTTTCGGATTAGACTGTGCCAACTTTCTTAAGAGTTTCTTCAGTTACGCTACACCCACAACCTGTAGTATGTTTTTGCAACATTTTAGTGTGAACATGGACATGAAAATCATGTTACGTAAACCCTTTTTCCCTAGAAAGCTCTTTCAGAGTGCCAGATTAAAATACACTCTTTTGACTATGATTCATTTGGCACGAGGATGTCAGTTGCACTTTATAATTCGCCCCACTATTGATAGTGGCTCAACATTAGAGACTTTGCATTTTTTTGCCAATGAGATTTTTAGACGAGCACAGAGAGTTGATTTGATGGAAAACATACAAACCCGTGTGAAGTAGCAGAACTGTTTCTTTCACACAAGTGAGTGCAAGAATGTCTTCGCAGTGTATAAATAAGACTGTGAACTGTTTTGTTTTGAGAGGAAAAAGGTTTATGGTTTGTTTGCCTTCTGCAAGCCTAGTTAAGTTAGCCTGCGCACCCTACATACTTAAAACGTGTTTGTTTTAGCGTACTTGTGCTAGGTTTTCTAGTTTGTGTTGCTCAACGAGTCTGGGAAACTTCTGGACTTTTTTTATGAAAGTTTGTTTTGGAGTAACACCTGTATTTTTGTGGGAACTCACAGAGCAAGTTCAGTGAGTGCACAATACAATGATATTTTCTTTTTTGCAAACTGTAATGAACTTACGCTGTCTTATTTTTTTAGCAAAGGGGAAAAAATAAAAAGGGGCATTAAAATTTTTACTTTTACTTTACAAATGCTAAGGGCCATATACAGGATGGCCACTCAATTCGAGATTCAAAATTCCAGGTGTTTTCTAAGTTTTTGTTAAGATTTTCCAGGTTTTGCAATATGGAGTGAAAAATACTTTTTAAATATTTTTGTAATATATGATAATAGAAAGCACAAGCACCCATTACTAAGGTATACTGCCAGTATGTAATTGGCTAACAAAACAAAATGAGTGATAATAATTGAGGGAGGGATAGTTATTTCTAGCTATTGAAAATACAGTGACACTGAAATGATAAAGATCACTGCTTCAAAACCACAGCTACATTGGGCTTACCAATAACAAAGCTCTGTACCACAGAAAAAATTTCTTAATCAGCATGAATGGAAAGTAAAAAATATTATATACAATACAGTATCGTTTATCTGAACATCCAAACTGTAAATATTTTAGAAACAACTTAAATCACATTTTTTTTCGGAATTTATTTCAACGGTCGTATATTTTCGCGAAGTTAGCACAAAAACTGCTAGGCAAAAGAGGAGAGTGCATGGCTAGGTCGGGAACTGGCTGCTGTCGGGAGGGGAAGGAAATGGACGGGACTCTGGCGATAGCTCTCGCTTGATGGCAAGAAGGAAAAACTAAAATAAACCACCTAGAGTTGTGTGTGTATGCTTTTTGTGAGCATGCGTCACATCTTGAGCAATGTCGATGGTTCTACCCCCTCCCTTCCTTTCCGACCAAAGTTTTAATGTCCGAGAACTGTGAAGACACGCAATCATCGTGTCTTCGTGACAGGTTTTGTGACACATGTAGTGCGTATTCCATGTACCCCTCGCTTTGAACTGTGCTTCAACAAAATTTTCTTTGTGTTCGCATTACCGCACTATAATTGACACCATTTCATGCACAACACTGCAACTAATGTTTTGCAATTTGTGCACATATTGTAGCACTCCATCTTATATTTGTGAAAACTCTCCGGTTTTAGCATGATAGCATCTGAGCTTTCTCCTCCTTCACAAATTTCTATCAAAATATAATTTGCCTTGTGGCAGTCATAAGAAGGGGAGACAGAAGTGGGAGACTACCCCCACACCTTTTTTTCTACTGTAGTAATAAAATAGGACAGGCTGATGATGCGAACCTTCCCGTGAAAATGTCAACAAATCACATCTAAATTTACTAAATACTAAGTGTGTGTATGGGTTGAAGAAAAAAGAAAAATCCTGACAGTAACATGTGTGTCATGGGATGATACAGCTCCTTCTGTTAGCAACTAACTCTACGTTATTAAATAATAACATCTCGCATCATCTTGAAGTACCTATATCAGTTCATTGCACCAAATGTTTAAGGACAGGAATATATTTTCACAAATTCCATGGTGTTAAAACTACTTATGTCTACTGTAGTTACCTTGGCTGCAGGCAAGGCTAACCAAAAATTGTTTTCCAAAGCAGTTTCACAAGCCAAGGTATCTGATATTGAATGCTTGTTTTACGAGCCAATGACTATTGAGAAATATTTCAACTGCACATTTGCAGAGAACTATTACACAACTTCATAGTCCTTCATGTTGTTTTGTCTTGAATTTTATTTATTTTTGATTTTGAAATAATTCTTAAAGAGATTTTTTTTTGCTGGTACCAAAATATATGCAATCTTGATTTTTGTTTGATATATGGCGTTTAATAAACACACACCTCTGAATTCGGTTAAAATGAACGTAACAGAAATTACAAATAATGATTTCCTACTTGAAAATACATATCTTGATCTCCTTCCCACAAGACAGGTATTGATTACAATTTTACCACATATAAAATACTTTATGTTTAACTCTGTCTTAGTTTCGGTCTATGTCCGGTGATCTGTGTACATGGTCTGACCATCACGCTCAATCCACTATCTGGAAATGTCTCATCCAGGAAACCTTGAATACATAATCCTCAATGTCCAGGTGCAGAATCTTGAAAAATCACCATGGATTGCAAATCATTCAGTTTAGGTGCAACAAACTGCTGTATCACATCCAGGTAAAATTTAGTTGAAACTGTATTGTAGAAAACATAAAAAATAAACAATTCTATCATGCATCAAACCACACCACACATTCAATTTTGTGCTTTCACTGTATCATACCATGACAAAATATGGATTTTCTAAACGTCATAGCTGCATATTACACCCGTTCACTGTCCTGAAAATGTGGAAAGTAGCCTTGTCTAAAAAACAAAAAACAATGAAGGTGGTCATATGGGGGCGGAACAAAGCAAGAGTGAGGGGGAAGGGTAAAGACCTGAAGATGGCAAGTGTAGGGCAGAATAGAAGCATAGGGGCCTGGATTTAGTTGCCAGTGTCCGAGAGTTGGTGTATAAGGTCGCGAACGAAAGCAAAGAGGCGGGGCCAAGTAATTTCAACCTTGGCGGACAGAACAAGTACAACACCTGTATGAAGCAACACGGGCTACAGAAGGTATCTCGGGGAGAAAATGAGGGGTAAACTTAGTGCTTGGATTGACCAACAGGTGCTGTGGTGCAGTAGAAAGGCAGGAAAGAGCCCATTCCAAGGGGCACTTCAAAAGCTAGGGGGAAGGGTTAATCCATGCTATAGCAGTTCAGGGAAAACCCAAACAGAAGGGGGTAAGGGGGAGAAAAAGCTGTCTTAGGGCTACGTCAGCGGTGTCTGTGTCGAAGCGCAACGCCGGTGTCTTACCAGCCGTGCCATGGCACGCCAGCAGAAGGCACGGAGGCGTGTCTGACAGCTCAGCGCCTGCATGGGGCACTGGAGACAATAAACGCGGGCAGGCAGAGAAAATGTAAGGTGCGTCTAACAGCAAGGGGCAAGGCACGGCACATGGCCACCCAGTGCTGAAAAACTAGTGGCGGTCGAGCCACCTGTGAAAAGCAAAAGTTGAAAGGACCACACCGAATGCAATAATCAAACTGTTTTAAAACATGAACCCCTGAAAAGCATAACCCGCTTCTCTTTACAATCTACTTGATATTAAAAAAACTTTTAATTCTACCAAGAAAATAACCAGTTTGTCGCACACTAAGTCTTGTGAGTAGGGGAGTCATCAAAACGTTAAAGTTTTAGTATAAAAAAAAATTTAACTCTTTGAAATAGCTACATAGACATTCAATAGAAATAAGTTTCAATAAAAAAAAGGTGTTAACTTTCACTATTTTACCGGCAACTATTTTATATACAAAACAGACAGATATCTCAAAAAATAGTTTACAGGCAAAGAATATGAATACCGTGATAATGAAATGGTTTGGAGATAAAAGAAATGATCTAACCACAATTTTAAAACACACAATTAGATTCCACTCCACACATGATCTACTTGCATAGCTATCTTCAGACTAATTTTTTTTTGCCATCCTTTAAGAATCAACAAGAACTTAAATATTCTATTATATTTCCATTCTCTTATAAACTTTTCAATTCTTCTGTGGTCACTGGATTAATAAACAAATCCTAAATATTGACCTACCAATTTTGGTGTAAAATTATCCTTTACATGTCAACTTGTTTTAGTACATGAATGACAAGAGTAACAATCAATCTTGATATCTCTATGAATATTAATCACAACTCAGGTTCTTATATGACATTATGAAAGAAACAGGATATCTGAGAACAGTTCAGGATATTTTTATGAAGTACCAGTACTCATGTTGTGAGCAATGTCTTTTTTTTAGGATTACAATTCTGTTCACTTGCAAGCATATCTCAATGTTGATCTGGAAATTGGAATTTCTTCCACTATTTCTGTACTTCCAAAATATTACTCTCTCAAATCAAAAATTTTCTCCAGAGTATTAATCAAATTAATTCAAAAATCATTCTTGAGCTGCTGAGAAAACTCCAATGTAGCATTTAACTGGCATTTTAAGATTGCCAATAAAAAAATAAAGCAATAGGAGACTGGTACTTTTATTAATAACAAATATTCTTCCGCTGTATAGCGATTTATTTCCCAGAATCTCAATCATTTGTGCATGTTGAGACACTGTTAAAATCTAAATAAACTATCCCACCACCATTAAAGAATTTAATTTTCCTTTCGTAAACAATTTTTCTCATGAAACCAGAGTGATTAATTTATGGGCTGATAATCACAAACTTTATATTTGACAGTAATAAACATTTATGCAGAGAGATCCACATTAAATCTTGTGAAGCCCTGGAACCAATATTCTACCACCCATTAATGTAAGTAGTTTTCTCTTATAAACTGAGTAAATATTTTCCCACCTAAAGCTTCTATTACTACAAACCTTTGAGTATTCTGCTAAGCAAACATCTTCTGGTTTCTTTTCTGTTTTTCTTCCTTCACCCAAACACAAACCTTCATCTGGTTTATTGATTTTACAATGTTCTCCGAAAGAAGAATGGGGAAGGTTAGAGATGTCCACAGATTTATCATTATCATGCCACATTTCACTGCTTGATGGGCATGCAGAAACTGCAGGAATTGTAAATGACTGTAATTCCTTTCCAGCCATGATTTTTAGTCTTTATGAACTGCTATTTCCTGAAACAAAAAAGATTCTCTCTTGTTACCCCATCAAGAATTCACTCTGGGGTAGTAAGAGACTTGGAAAACTGAAGAAAGAAAATGCTTGCTTATATTTTTTAAATTCAAATTGCCCCAATTCTGAAAAACACAACCTAAACTTCCATAAACATTTTAAACTATTATTAAAATGTCTCGTAAATACATGTAACTATCAACTAAAACTATGAAATTTAGCCTGTTAATTTAAAAGCATGAGAGAAAAAATCCCTGTCTTCACAATAAAACAATCACAGCACAGGATATTTATGATATTTATAAAACTGGTTTTTCGTGAGTTAAAATGTATTCAAATACTAATTGGAATTTATACCTTGTTATCAAAATTTTTTTTACTCCTTGCCCCCAACAAATAATTTTCAATAAAGGTAATATATACTATTATATGTATTATTGAGCCAAATATACAAAACATAATGTTTGTATTGTCACACATTTTGTACTTAATAGCCAAAGAATATTAAGTAGAAGTATATGTTTAACTATCTCATGGCATGGATACCACGACAAGTGTGTACTTAAATGACAACAACTTAGGTAAGGAAAATAGCAGAGAACATTTTTACACTGTTATTTATTTCTTCAGCTTGATACTCTATAACATAATTTATCAAGCATGCTGTGTGGTTTTTTAACCTAACAGATTACTACAGTGACCAGGATACCTGAATGGTGTGCCAATATCCTTGATTAAAGTGCCAGCCAAGATTGAAAAAATTAATTTCCTCAGAGTCAAAACTGGGTTTTGTGTGGTCTTCTCCCTCCATGTGTTGAAGGTAATGTCCAACCACATGGCTCACCTTGCCTAGATCACCTCAGGTGAGTTACAGTTTATGTTCCTACGAGTCAGGACTAGGAATTGCGAGGTGACCTCCCTCCTTGTGTCGAAAGTAATGCCTAAACACATGGCTCACCTTGCCTAGATCACCTCAGGTGAGTTACAGTTTATGTTCCTACGAGTCAGGACTAGGAATTGCGAGGTGACCTCTCTCCTTGTGTCGAAAGTAATGCCTAAACACATGGCTCACCTTGCCTAGATCACCTCAGGTGAGTTACAGTTTATGTTCCTACGAGTCAGGACTAGGAATTGCGAGGTGACCTCCCTCCTTGTGTCGAAAGTAATGCCTAAACACATGGCTCACCTTGCCTAGATCACCTCAGGTGAGTTACAGTTTATGTTCCTACGAGTCAGGACTAGGAATTGCGAGGTGACCTCCCTCCTTGTGTCGAAAGTAATGCCTAAACACATGGCTCACCTTGCCTAGATCACCTCAGGTGAGTTACAGTTTATGTTCCTACGAGTCAGGACTAGGAATTGCGAGGTGACCTCCCTCCTTGTGTCGAAAGTAATGCCTAAACACATGGCTCACCTTGCCTAGATCACCTCAGGTGAGTTACAGTTTATGTTCCTACGAGTCAGGACTAGGAATTGCGAGGTGACCTCCCTCCTTGTGTCGAAAGTAATGCCTAAACACATGGCTCACCTTGCCTAGATCACCTCAGGTGAGTTACAGTTTATGTTCCTACGAGTCAGGACTAGGAATTGCGAGGTGACCTCCCTCCTTGTGTCGAAAGTAATGCCTAAACACAGCTCACCTCGCCATACCTTCCCAGGTGAGTTACAGTTGATCAGCAACATGGCTGGTGTTGCTAGGTGTCACAACGCTCAACCATCAAATTGTGTGTAGAAAATTATCTTAGGTCAATACAATACATTAACCTGCATGCATTTAAAAGGTCTGCCAAATCATTGGATCCTTGTTGAAGACAAACTTGTTATTCAAATCTAATGGCATTCAAAAAGTTTTTTAATTTTAACTTTATATTATATAGAAAATGTTATTATATAAGTTTGCTCCATACATCTTCTAAGCAAGTTGGTGTTAACATAAAAATCTTAACCAAAAATGCTTTTTAAACATCTCTGCTTGTTACTATATTTATGCCGAAAAAAAGTTGCTAGTTAAGCTACACTTTTAGGTATACATGGAAGGGTAGTGTTGGTCCCAGTGTTTGCCGGGCCCACGGAACATTTATTTTGCGGGGGCCCTGATATTTTGGAGAGGAATTTACTATACCTCCTACAAAAAAAACGACATATGTGACAAATAACATGACCCCAAATTTCAAAAATGGTTTTGCTAAATTATTTTCAAGTTCAAAATTAAAAATTAATAATAACATGGATCAGTTTAGTATTACTAAAATATTACAGTAACATTATATAACAAATACCTAGTTCTATTCTACACATGTTATGTTAGTAACAGATGGGCCAGTGTGGGGCCCTGGGCGACCGCCCGGCTTGCCCGGTTCTGTGGAAGGGGGTCAGATAATTACAATGGGAACACAAACTAGGATGGTATGAAGGGCATATCCTGAAAACTTTGGCTAGGGAATGTAAAATGAATATTTAAATTCCAATTTGCAAATTACTAATGTCCAAAAAAATTATTATTTTGTACCATTCAAAGTGGATCTGTCTTTTTCGAGCAACAGATAAGGCTACTAAAAAGAGTTTTAACATTTTCACTGCCACATAACCAAAATAATTTGCAGTAAATGTCAAGATGGCACCTGCTATGAAGTCATAGCCCTACCAGCTAAATGGGAGTGTTGTATGTCTGTTTCCCAGAACTGTAGGTAACACGCATCTCGTGGCATGCGCCATCCTGTGTGTAGTGGAGAGTTCACAGGAAAATAAAATATTGTTACAAGAGGGGAAACACATTCATAAAGGATAGCCCAATTACTTGAATACAGTTTTATTTATCACTAATATTTACACTATTGATTAAACTACAACACTTAAAATGTCTGTTCACAATCAATTACTCCTTCATTCAGTCCACAGTTCACTATCCCCACTGGAGCTCAGCTCATCTTTTACCCCACACTTCTGTCCCGACACACTGCCTAGCAATACCCACTCGTCCCCAATACACTGTCGCTTGTCGTCCAGTCGTTCGTCACGGGTTTACTCACCCTCTCCACTCCCCATACTCGGAGGCTAGCGTCGCCACTTTTATACCACTCCGCCCCCCTTCTCGAATGGTCTCGCACCCCTCGACGCCTCATGCTCTCAAAAGAGTGGCGTTCTATTTACGCCACTCCAAACGGCAGCCTTCAGGAGCCCACAGAACGCTCCAGATAGCCCAGGGATAAGGGGGAAGGGGGTAGCAACGCCAAGGTATGCGGTGTGTTAATGGGCTGCGCCCCACCCAGGGGCCTACAGGCCAGATGACTGCTAGAAGGCCCACTAGTGTGCCTCACAGCTGTGCTCCCAGTACATTCATAACAATATGAAGCCCAATAAACAATTGTTGGGCTCCGATTTCATTCATATAATTAGACCTTTTGTCAATTAATAACATATATATTACACATACTGGGGCATGCAATGCATACATTGCATTCATGGAAGAAACACCCCTTAAAGCTAACTGTAACACTAAACTCAGTACTGTGGCATAGTGCCACACTCACATCCATTTTTCTTTTCTTAAGTAATTTTTTGTAGTGTTGGTACTATGGTTTTTAAAGAATTATTATTTTAGGCAACATATTTTCTGATAGTTTTACCTTTGATCTAATAAGAATCCTTTATAATTCTTATTTTTTAAATTTACTTTAAATTATGTGAACGTTTTACTATCATTGATTTCAATGATCACAAGATCATAGTTAAACTTAACATTTCAACGAACATAGGAATGTTCGAACGATTGGAAAATTTTGGTTTTACATGCGCGATGAGATGCCACTATTTACTACGCATGTTGAAGAACAGCAACTTAGTTGGCCAGAGAGAGAGTGGTATACAAGCCTCGAATACGGACAGTGTGTGATGCAGCCGAGCGTATTTCGGTGAACACCACACCGCGACAAAATGGGAACTGTTGCAGACATGGAAAATGGAGTTACGTCGGTGCCACCCCAGTTGGAAGGGAGGTTCCCAACTTTTCTACAGAATTGAAGATGCCGAGAGTAGAAAACGCAACTTACTGTGAGTTACAGCTGTTCCAATTATTTATTTTAGAGCCTTAAGGAAAGAAAACCCTTTTTCGTGAAGAAATCTTCTGACCTCACGTAAAGCAAACATGGGTTGTGAACATAATATTTTTACACACAAAGGTTAGTTTTTTTATTCCTATGTATTTAAAGGTAAAATGCTATTAAATTTAATTCATCATATGCAGTGGCACAACAAGAGTTTTTGAGTGACCTGTAATGTTATACGACACTAAGCAAGGTTGGACTAGTTCCTCGCGGAACTGAAATATCAGTGGTTTTGCAAAATGGGACAACCATTTATGTCCCTACAATTTTCCTAGACAAACTTGAACTGTCTCCGTTGTACTCATGGAAATTGCAGAGCAACCTGTTAGATATTTTGTATTGCAGGGGATGATGACCTTCAATCTTTTGAAGGAAATTTTTTTTTATTACTTTGAAGTTAAAGACAGTTATCAGCACACAAGAAATGAATAAACGAGGCTGTTAATTGATGAAGAATTTTAGGCAGTGTCAAATAAATTGTGTACGGGGGACTCTTTTTATTAGTTTTAAAAGTTGGACTATCAAGTTTGGTCATTTTCAGAAATCAGTCATCCCAAAACATTAACTCTAATTATCTTTTTTTTTTTAGAAACTTTTATGTATCAAATTATGGCATTGTAAAACATTAATTTAATTTAATTTTGCTATGCTTAGCATTGATAGTTTGTGCATAGGCAGTGCTCATTTGAACTTGTTGCTTTGTTTATTAAGGTTAGCATATTCTTTGAAAACCAAGTGACACTCTCTATTTTTGTTATAAATACTAAAGTTTTTAACTCTGTACATTTTTAACATGGCAGAAAATGTTAGGTAATTTTTGCGTAGCCAAAAATACCTCTGTTAACGTCTAGAAAAAGGAAAAACCCACAGAATAGGCTTTATTTTATGTAATACAATTAAAACTATTTTTACATGTTATGTTCATGCTAATACAAATGAAAAGATTTGGTTTTCCAGAAATATTTATGACAAATATCCATCCCATTTTACTAGTTAGAAAATTAATGTGTAAAAACATTATTTCATTTGTCTGCATTAAAAAATATAATTTGATCAAAGAATTGAACTTGTTGGAAAATGTTTATCTTTTTTTCTGTGTGGTATGTACGTGGTTGCATTTTGTATGATGTATTTGGCATGCATGCGTCCAAAATTTGTCTATCAATTTCCAACTTCCTGAAACATCTGCGAGTCACACCCTAGTAGTGAGTAAAATGTGCTCTCATTAAGCTTTAATATTTAACCAATTCAATATTGATCACAAAAGATGCTCTGCAGCAAATAAAATCAGTAGCTTTTAGTTTCAAAATGAATTTCAAAGATGTAATGTAAATTAAAATAAATAAAATAAATAATATAAATAAAATAAAATAATGTATATTAAAGACCAATTCTTTGACTAATCATGAATCCACAAAACTGAAAAACAAACAACCATAACAACACAGACACAAAAAACAATACAGTGTTTGTACGTACCGCTAATAAATTTGTAAAATTTAATACGTACTTGCTTGTAAAATTGTAAAAGTAAATTTTACAGACAAATTCTTAAAGTTAGCAAGTCTGCAAAACCATTTAATGAAAAAAAATAACAGTTGCCACTCTATTAGTGTTATAAATATGTAATCCCGAGAAATTTAAGATATTTTTAAGAATAAAAATCCACCTAAAATTCACAAGTGAAAAATAGGTAAGGTTTCTTTTGTGAATGTCTTGAAAGTGTCATGTCCATGAAAACCAACCATTAAGTAAAAGAGTGTAATAAACCTTATTCTTTTAATGATATGGTTGGTTGGCAGTGGTGATTTGATCTTTGTAAGAGTAATTGTAACAAACAGATACAGTTCTACTATTTATTTATTTCTTTTAAATTAAACAGTTTTCAGATCGCTCCATTTTCATGTGGACTATATTGCTATTATTCAGAGCGAAGGGTTGGTTTCTGTAATACCTACATAAGGTTTATGACTGGCTCCCGTGAGCCAAAGTGGATTCACCATTTATATTCTCACCTGTATAATCACAGCAGAGTTAATAAAAAAAATAAAAAATGAAAACATAGAAACCTATTTCTTTATATATGCCTATGTCTAAATATGAATGTAAAAAATGTTTAAAAAAATTGTAAAATTGGTTTGCTACAGATTTGCCTAAACAATAAACTCCTATGTTTTAAGTGTACATTGGTGCACGTAACAAAATTAACAGAAGGCTTCAAGGATATTAATTACATTTTCTTATTTTTAGTCTTTGGTTTCCTCACTATTCAACCCACATTTTTGAACAATTAGGCAACAACACATTGAGGTTCTTCTCTCATCCGAGACAATTAGAGAAAATACGGTGGTGGAGTCCAAGATCAAACACATAACAGAGAATGAAAACAGTGTAGCGGGTGCACATTCTAGAATACGCGATTCACAAGAGTTTGCAACTTTGAAAGAAGAACAGAAACTTTAGTCTCTTGTAATGTGTCAAGTACCTTCAGGAAGGTTTTTGTGCGATTGAAAGAATGGCAAGAAAAATATGATGAAATAAAAAGAATCTGTGATAGTTTATGAGATCCCAGAGAAAAGAAGTATGAGTTGACAAAGTAATTTTATATATACTGAAAGTCAATAAAACTAAAGTTTATGTACCAAGTGCATTGAGAAGTGTGCTTTTAAAATATTTCCATGAGAAAATTGATAAATCACTTAATAAAATCTCGGAGGAACTTCACTGGCCTGAAATGAGGCAGGATTGTGAAACATATCAAAAAGAATGTGAAGATCAATGCCAATTGGCGAAACAGCCAATAACAGTACATCCGGATTGTACTCAGTGAAAAAATTCTAAGGCAATGGTAAAGGGTGTTTAACAATGTTTTTGAACCATTACTTGGATCTATTTATGGAAACAACTGCATGTTAATTTTAATTCCTGAGTTAAGTAAATTTTGTTTCTTAATACCTACGTGCGACATAAAAAGTACTCAGGTGATATTTTGGTAAGGAAAATTTGGGTTATTTTTGGGGGGTCTGAGCAGTTGGTATCTCATAATGCCAGTAATTTTACTAGTAACAGCTTACAAAATGATTGGGGTATAATGCATATAACCACCTGTCCCTCTTACCCCTGTTGAGTGTAACATCAATACTGTATATGTATCTATGCTCTCTTGTCATCTATGGTCCAATGCTGATGTCTTTTTTTTAATGTTAGAATGTCTGTACTGAGAAGTGCCCGGTGTGACAGTATTAAATTAGGTGGAAAACCATTCGTAACTTTGATGACTGATATCCTGGAGTATAATTAACAGTGGTAGAATAGCGTGGTTCCTGCGGCTTCAATGCATTATGTTATCGCGAGAGAAATACTGTATAGTTCCATTTGCAGGAGAAAATTTTTCTGCTTGGGAATTTAGGGTCAAGAGTATATTGAGAGAAAATGGCGTGGCGAAGGCAATTGAAGATGATCGGTTTGCAGCGGATGACAAAAATCAAGCAGCCGAGGCTCGGGCACAAGCTATTTTGATAGCAGCTGTTGCGGATAGCCACTTAGAATATTTACGCAATGAAAACTCCACATTCGCCATGTTTAAAAACTTGGAGGACAATTTCAAGAAAAAAGGAGTGCGAAGTAAACTTTTCTTACGCCGACAATTGAATACAATGAAATATAATGAACGAAATTTGCTCATGGAACATTTCGTACAAATGGAAGAAGTTTACTCCAAATTGAAAGACGCTGGTAGTGTACTGTCGGAAGAAGAAAAAGTAAACTATATTTTACTCTCAATGCCTAAATCCTATACAAGTATAGTCACTGCATTAGAGGTTATGGAAAACCTAACCATGAACTTGGTCAAGGATCGCCTCCTAGGGGAGGAGGAGAAACGGAAGAAAAGTGGAGGTGAAGAGAATGAAACTGGAGGTTATGCCTTTTTCTGCTATTCATGTGGAAAAAAGGGCCATAAACAATACCAGTGTCGTGTGAAGTTACGAGGATCAAGTTACAGAAGTCCAGATGCAGTACAACCGACAGAGGGGTCATCCCGAGGAGCGAAGCAAACAACAGGCAGAAATTACAGCAGCAACTACAGCTTCGGAAGAGCAACAAGTAAAGGCAGGTTCTCTGGCGCAAGAAGAGGTGGGCCAGCTAGATCATACATCGCAGAAGAAGATAGTGATTCAAGTCGAGTGGTGTTTTTGGCAGATGAGTTTAGAAATGAAAGTGAAAAAAAGGAAGGTAGTAAAATTGTTTTTTGTGTTGATTCGGGAAGTTCAGTTCATATTGTGGGAGAGAAAGGGTTTTTTTCAGATTACATAGAGCTAAGTGCACCAAGACGAATATGTGCTGCTAAAAATGGAGTCGAATTGGAAGCTGTTGGTATTGGGAATGTAAAGGTATGTGGTTACAACTATAATAATGATCCAATTTATTGTACTATCACAAATGTGTATCATGTCCCTGAGGTCAGAAAAAACTTGCTGTCAGTTTCAAAATTGGAAGAAAAAGGTATGAAAGTGTTATTTGATAAGGGCTGTGTAAGGATTTTTTTGAACAACAAGTTGATCTTGTTTGGTTGTAAGCAAGGCTCACTATATACAGTTGAGATGATATTGGATGGTCCAGAGACAAACTATTCATGTACTCAAAAGGGGAATGTCAATGAAAATGAATCGGTTAATTTATGGCATAGACGCCTTGGGCACTTAGGATATTCAAATTTGAAACTGTTGTGGAAACATAATTTGGTTGATGGTTTAAATGATATAGCAAATGTAGATAGTTTCAACGCAATGTGTGAACCTTGTATCTTAGGGAAAATGTCTAAACTACCTTATAAAGGAAAATATGATAGGGCAGTCAAACCATTAGAAATAATCCATACTGATGTGTGTGGTCCTATTAGCCCAACATCTTGGGATGGATGTAATTACTTTGTTACATTCATTGATGATTACACACATTTTGTTGTAATTTACTTGATAAAAAATAAGAGTGAGGTACTGGAAAAATTCAAAGATTTTTTCTATTATGCAACCAAACATTTTGGTGCAGATATCTTGAAATTGATATCTGACAATGGAGGAGAATATGCTAATCAAGAATTTAAAAGGTTTTGTAGTAGTAAGGGTATTAGGATGGTGTTCACTGTACCCTACAATCCCCAATTAAACGGAGTGGCAGAGAGGTTCAATAGAACCTTAGTTGACAAAGCAAGAACTTGCTTGGTTGAATCTACTTTGCCTAAAGATATGTGGGGAGAAGCGATTTATTTTGCAGCTCATGCCACAAATAGAAGTCCAACCTCAGTTCATAGCAAAACACCTTTTGAATTGTGGGAAGGTAAAAAACCTAACTTAAGTAAACTCAGGGTATTTGGTAGTAGTGCATTTAATCACATTCCAAAAGAAACACGATCAAAATTAGACCCTAAAGCACAGAAGTTAGTAATGGTTGGCTATGGCCAAAGAGGTTACCGCCTGTGGGATAAAGAGCAGAGGAAAATAACAATTGGAAGGAATGTGATATTTGATGAGAGTATACCTAACTTAGTACCAGAGACTAAAAAAACACAATCAGAAATTCATGAATTACCTAACAGGGACTGGACACATGTAGATAACGGCGTAGGTATGGATGTAAATAAAGAGGTTCAACAGAGTGAGGAACATACAGGTATGGACAAATCGAATGCAAGAGGTTTAGGAAAAAGGGCAGTAGTTAGACCCAAACGATTTGATAATTATGTAGAATATTTTTCAGACAGTGAGGATGAAATTTTGTTTGCTATGTGTACTTCATATCAGGATAACATACCGTTGAGGTATGAGGATGTAGGTAACATGGAGGATAGTGATCAGTGGTATAATGCAATAAAAGAAGAAATCAGTGTATTAGAAGATAATCAGACTTGGGAAGTAGCGATTAAAAGCCCGGAAGGTCTTGTCAAGCTTCTTAGACACCAGCGTGCAGCTGGGTTAAGGCCAAGGTCATGTGACGTAACATCTCCCGAGGCTTACTGCGCCTTGGCAGCAGATGGATAAAAAATGGTAAACTCTCCATTATTCGTGTTAATTGGGACCCGCCGATGCCCGGATAATTAAAATCCTGTAAAAAAAAAAGTAATAAACCCGGATAATCCATTCACGGTAAGGGCCGTCTTCGAATTAGTCTCGGCTTAAAAAAATACGGCACTGCCTAGCCATTAGTTCACGGTCATTTACAACAGCCGAAGAGAGAAAGATAAGATCGTGCTGAACTTGCACACATAAATTTTGGGTAGCCCCCCCCCCCCCCCCCCCTCATCCCACTTCGTCCAGCCGAATGCCAGCCAGACACGTCACTCGTCAGGCGCCTGCCGTGCGTTGGCGGGTGGAAACAAACAAAGGGAGACGGGAAGCAGAAGTCAGGACATCCCCCTCAAGTTTAAAGAGTGACAAATGTGACAGCTGAAAGGAGGACGACACAAAGGGTCGGTACAAACAGAGTTGCAGAGTTTGGCGGCCCATGCGAAGGCTTGCTGTGTTTGCCGGCCGCCGGCCCGCGTGACGTTAATTTTAAGCGCTGACAATTTTTACTTCTTTTTTTTTTCTGCACTTTTAAATCGTCCCGGATTATCCGATTCCCGAATTAGCGCGTCACGGATTAACGAGGTGCTACTGTAATAATAATGCAATAAATGGTTGACAGCCGATTAGGATAATTTTGCGTTGTAACTCACAATCTAAGCATCGGGCAGAAAAAAGCCTAGGCGTAGAAAATGTCCGCAGTGAAATTCTAAACAAGATATATCCGTACATTATTCCTCTATCTTGTAGTGTTTTCAAATTATGGTCCAATCCAGCCCAGTGTTATTTTCTGAAACACTAGTTCTTAACATTTTTTTAACCCACAAATAAAGCATCGGACAGGGGACCCGATAAAGCCCACCGTCCAGCGACATTATCCAGCGTGACTCGGCTGGGGATTGATGTTGGATTGATGTTGGATAGTCTTGGTTGACGGCAAGCGCTGGGAGGGGAGAGGCGAGCAGAGAATATGCGACCAAGACACCCGTGTAGACGGGAGGAGTGGAATATAAGCGCCAGTGATGAGAGGGGCGATTAAGCCGAAAGGGGGGAAGTCTGGTGACCTTGAGTAGTTTACTCATTTCCGTCTGCACACTTCTCGTGTTCACGTGTGTTGACAAGCGGAGACATATAAATGTTTTGTTACAATTGAACCTACAGACGTAATATTATTCGTTGTATTATACACGTTCATCTTTTTACTTTGGTATAATGTTTTAACATTAAATAGTAAAGTAAATCAGCTAGCGTATTTTTAATCTTTGCCGAGGAATTCCGAGTGGTCCAATACTTACGTGAACCATACTGTACCACTTTTGCCGTGAGGTAGTAAACAAGCCCCGGATATGTTTATGTGTAGCGGCCTCCCGACCTTTAACCAGAGGCTGGGGAATATAACACTTGCCGATCCGAGCCACACACACTCAGCAACTCGACACAGCGTTTGATGGAATAAGTAAAGACAACGTTTAACAGACTTTTTAATACGGCGCCACTGATTGCGCTAAAATTATTTTGGCGAAATTTTTGTATCCCACATGTGACCATTTATAATTTACTGTAAGCATGGATAACAAAGTTTAACCACTTTACACGATAGACTATTCTTTATTTTATATTGTACGAATGCTAGAATCGTTTTTCACGTATCTGCTGCATACTTCTGCAAAAGACACGCTATCTGTAAGTACGTAAATCTAGAATTTTTATTTTGTCAATCGAACTCGGTACTTTGCGATTCATATTCGGTTTGAAGTATTACTATGGCCTTTCTATTTAGAAGACTTTGACCACAGAATCGTGTGTAACCGCACACACTGCACTTACTTTGTTACGGACACTCAGACGAAGCAGATACTGTGGCTGACACCACGAGACTGGCAGCAGCTTGTGTGCCGCACGTGTGTATGGCGGCGTGTGGCGCGCTCGTAGGCCGTGCGACAAACTGTGCGCGGCATGCGGGGAAAAAAAAATCAACATTTAATATTTATCTTGAAAATTTATTATTTTTATTTTTTCACCCGCGTTTAGTGAAAACTGCGGATGCAAAGTCCGCACAAAGGCGGGCCGTCTATACTGTGCGTGCTTGCCGACCTATTAGAACACAGGCGGTGTTTTATTCCTTTTGACCTTGGTCACATCGAAACATCGCGGTTATGCAACAACGCGGGTAAAAGTTATGTCCCCCGACAACCGCGTTAAATAGGGAGTGTACTGTAGTTCAAAAACCTGAGGGAATTAAACCTATTGATACTAAGTGGATTTTTTCAAAAAAGATATTTGGTGATTCATGTCTGTACAAGGCTCGTTTAGTAGCAAGGGGGTTCCAACAAGAAGGCTTATTAGAGGATAGTTATTCACCAGTGTTGAAATTACAAACTCTGAGGATATTGTTGTCAATTGCAGTTCAACGTGATTATCACATACATCAAATGGATGTAAGAGCAGCCTTTTTGTATGGTGAAATAAAGGAGGAAGTGTATTTAGAACCTCCGGTAGGAATAGAAGTAAACCAGAATTGTGTTCTCAGACTTAAGAAATCTATGTATGGTCTTAGGAGGTCTCCCAAGTGCTGGTATGAGAGATTTTCAAAGTTTGTTACAGATCACGGGTTTAAACGTTCTGAAAATGACTATTGCTTATATGTGAATGTAGATGTTTACATTCTTTTGTATGTTGATGACATATTAATTCTAAGTAATACGATGGAAAAAATAACGTGGGTTAAGAAAATTTTGAGCTCAGAGTTTAAAATGAAAGACATGGGTTGTGAAAATTTGAGATATTTAGGTATTAATATTTGTAAAGAGAGAGATGGTTTGGTACTTGACCAGAGGGACTATTTAAAGAATGTATTAAAATTGTTCGGAATGTATGAAAGCAGGTCGGTGCAGACACCCATGGAGGTTAATTGTAAATTGTCAGAATCTGAAATGATTGATATGAGGCAAGAAGCCAAGTGCAGGTCATGTATTGGTTCTCTGATGTTTGCCTCAGTTGGGTCTAGACCTGATATAACAGCTGCAGTGTCTTACCTAGGACGTTTTCAATCAAAACCCAGTGAACTATTGTGGAACAGCCTGAAACGGGTGCTAAGGTACCTTAAGGGCACACTTCATTATAAATTGCGTTACAATAAAACTGAAAAAAATTACCCTTTAGTAGGGTATGCTGATGCTGACTTTGCGAGGGAACAAGACAGAAAATCAATTTCAGGATATGTTTTTAAGGTTTATAATAATACAGTAGTGTGGCGTTCAAGGAAACAGTCAACAGTTGCCTTGAGCACTACTGAAGCTGAGTTTGTAGCACTATGTGAATCTGTGATGGAAGGGTGTTGGATTAAAAAGATACTAAATGAAATAAATATTAAGTGTGATACTATGATAGTGTATGAAGACAACATTAGTACCATAAAAGCAGTGAGCAGGTGGGATCAAAAACGTCTGAAACACATAGACGTAAAAATGAATTTTGTAAAACACAAAGTTGAAGGAAAAGAGGTGGTGCTTAAATATGTTAACACAAAAGACCAGCTAGCTGACATTTTAACTAAGCCACTAACTGCTGAGGTATTTAGAGTATTGTTGAAGGAGTTAGGATTGTATTAGTCATATGTTATGACATTGTATAAGGTTAATTTTAAAAGAATTGTATCATGAAAATGTCAAGTGGAAAATGTAAGTTCTGTTTTTGTATATACTGTTACATTAAAAAAAAAAAAAAAAAAACATAATCATTGGGGAGGAGTGTTGAGTGTAACATCAATACTGTATATGTATCTATGCTCTCTTGTCATCTATGGTCCAATGCTGATGTCCTTTTTTTAATGTTAGAATGTCTGTACTGAGAAGTGCCCGGTGTGACAGTATTAAATTAGGTGGAAAACCATTCGTAACTTTGATGACTGATATCCTGGAGTATAATTAACAACCCCAATCCTAATACTCATAAATTAATAAAATGTAGTACAGGGAAAGTGGAAAAAGGTAATCTTTTTTGTTCTGAAGTAGGTCTAGAAAATATTTTTACTGAATTAAATTACCACGTACAGTAGACTCCAAATTACCTGGGTGCAGGTGAACCAGTTTGCGGGTTAACCGTGCCGTATTTCACTTTCATTAACCACAAAAATTATTTTTGACTTTTTTTCTATTTTTTGTTATCTATAGGTGTGACGGAGAATTTTATGCTGCGATTCAGGATGAAAAATGCTGCCAAACATAGTACATACATTTTTGGTGTTAGTATGCATCATGATAAATTATAAACGCACCCCTGTAAGTGTCCTTGTGAACCGTGCTCGGGTTGGCGCCAGCACAGCACTGCTGTTCTGTGACTGGCCTGCGTAGTTTCCAGGTAGCAGTCGCATATTGCTGTATTGTTTTCTGTCAACTTTAGACAGCAATGTCTAATAATACATGCAAACAGGTGTTGACATTCAACAAAAATTTTAATTTATCGACCAGCTAGAGAAAGGATGCAGTACAAAATAGCTGTCCCAAGATTATGGCATTGGGGAACCAACTGTACGTGATTTAAGAAAGAAAAAGGTTCAGCTGTTATATTTTGATGCCACATCTGACTCTAATGTGGTTTGCAAAAACGCAAAACCATAAAGCAACCCACGTATCAAGATCTGGACAAGGCCACGGTAGAATGGGTTAATCAACAACGGGCTAGAGGGACCCCTGTCTCTGGTATAATTTACAGTACACAAGCACAGGTCTTTTTTTGAAATTCTGGGTCTGGAAGGGAACTTCGATGCTTCTTTTAAATGGTTAACGAGATTCAAAAATAATCATAGAATTGGTGAAATTAGTATCAAAGATTAAAAGTTCAGTGGGGATCAAACAGCTGCAGATGCATTTCACAGCGGGTTTCAGGAACTCATTGAAAGAGAAAATTTAATTCCAGATCAAATTTACAATGCCGATGAAACTGGATTACACTGGAAATGTCTACCAACACAAACCCTAGCATCAGAGAGTGAACAGTGTGTGCAAGGCCACAAGGCTAATAAAGAAACACTGACAGTTACGTGTAGTTCAAATGCTTCAGGGACACACAGGCTAAAATTAGCTGTCACAGGAAATGCAAAAAAAAAAAAAAAGCCTCAATCTTTTACTGGTGCAAAAGCTCACTTGAACATGCAAGTATTTCAAACAAAAAGGAGCATGGATGGATAGTCATATTTAAGATGTGGTTCGATTGTACCAGAAGTGGTTGAAGTCTGTGAATTTCTGAGAAGAAAAGAGATGCCAGAAAAGAGTGCTGTTTGTTCAAGATAGTGCCCCCTCTACACAAATGCATTCATACTGAAATCAGATAATGGTGGAATATTTATTGAATATTTGCCACCAAATGTCACTGCACTAATCCAGCCCGTGGATCAAGGTGTGATTTCTACCTTGAAATTAATCTTCTGTTCAAGTTTGCTCCAGAAACACAATGGCAAAGGAAATTATTTAAACTCATTTGGGAAAAATTAGTGTTCTGGATGCTATTTACGAAACTGCTGCAGCACAGGATCAAGTAAAGCCACCAACGCTAATAAAATCCTGGAGAAAAATTATTCCAGATAATAAGGATGATTTTCTAGGTATCTCTATCACATTTAGCGCAAGTTACTAATGATGTATCAGTAGAGCCAAGATTTTATGGTGTTATGAAAAAGGACTTTTCGTCATTAAGAATTGTGGATTTCGTCTTTATCGTCATAAAAAATTAAAACACATGTAATAACATGTACACACCTAGCAGAGCTGCCTTGATCAAATGCTTCAATAATTCGTGGTTAGAGACTTAAAATATGCACATTAAAGAATACTATGTTGAGAGTACATAAAAAATTAACAACTAAAATATTTAGTATTCTTATGCAGGTAATTACTGTTCCTGAGTTCAGGAGAGAGTCTAAATTAATTAAAATAGAAACTACAGTTAAACTTTTGTTCTATAAATGCAATATAATTAAGCTCAGGAAAAAGCCACCATTGTCAGCAGTTCAGCATTCTCTGGTTTTAGAGATCTTCTTCTGTCACAACTACAGAATACTTAGAAAAAGATCTTTCTGAGTCCACATTCGTTGCAGGTATCCATATTAACTTTAAAGCAGCAGCTGCAAATTCAGGATAATCCGCTTTCATTTTGTTTACTTTATGGGCCCAACTTTGTATGTGGTACATGTGGTCACCAAATACACCTTCAAGGGTACCAGCAGATTTTGTCATGTACCTGGCACTATCTGTAACATACGCAATTATGTTTTCTTCCTTGACTTCATATTTGGAGCATACATCAATCACTGCCCGAGAACAACAAACAGCATTTGCTGCATCAAGGACACAAGAAGCCCCTAAGAT
The DNA here is from genome assembly GCF_032445375.1 of Bacillus rossius redtenbacheri. NCBI lineage: Eukaryota > Metazoa > Arthropoda > Insecta > Phasmatodea > Bacillidae > Bacillus > Bacillus rossius. The sequence goes on along the minus strand of NC_086331.1, from coordinate 11,134,266 downwards.
AACATCTTGTTCAGCACCTGGTTTCAGAATTTTAAACAAGATGTTGAAAACACAATTATTACTCTTGTCAGTGGTTTCATCTGCGAGTATGACCACATCTTGCCCCAAGAGCTGCTGCTTGATTTCCACTTCTTTTTTCTCTCTAAGTAGGGGAATGTACTTTTTCCTCATCCAATCCGCTGTTGGAAGATCACCAGCACCACTTACATGCTTCTGCATCCATGCAGTCAACTTGCTGTTGTCAAGTTTCTCAAGAGGAATACCTGCAGCTACAAAGGCTTCAACAGTTTCGAGAACAAAATCTTCATTTTGTTTTTTTGCGCATATTTGCGCCACTCCTGCTTCTGGGATAGAAAGCTGTCGTTTCAAAGTGCATGGGGATCGTTTAGCTTTTACATGTTTGTCGCTAATTATGTGCTTGTTTACCGTGTCCTTACGTTCATGCTCCAAACGGCAATTACAATATTTACAGAAAAGTATTTTTCCGTCACTGACATATAATCCCTCATTCTTAAACTCGTCAGCACGTGATGCCGCAGTAGCTTTATTTTTCGGCATGATTAAGAAATTTAGCTTTCATTTATGCACGTCATTTGTAAACAAAGCCCGGAGGTACCAAAAACTAGTATTTACTGAAGTTTTAGCGAAAAAATAAACCGCGGGAAGCCTACTTTTTACAGGCGAGAGAGCCATATACTCAACCCGAAGTAAAAGGTTAGGTTATGTCAGGTCAGTGAAATAAATGTTTTTATTTATTTTCCGGGAGGGTTGGGTAGGTAAGCGTTATTTAAAATATTTAATGACCGTAAAATAAATAAATCCTTGCAATATGGTGCTTTTTCATTAGCGATCGGAAAACTTCGATTATGTTACGATTTTGGCACTCTCGCCTGTGAAGTGTGAAATGAAAATGAAGGCTTCACGGTAAACTGCTTGCTTATTCAACAAGCACACAAAATTGCGTTACAGTGAAATTTCATTAAATATTAAGTGATCATTAAATATCAATGTTCGCTTTTATTTTATTTTCATACGTATTTATTTAATGAATGCAGTTTTTTTTTCACGTGTATTTTTCAAATGATACAGCAAACAAGGCGCTGAGATTTTTCACGTTGTGTTTGTTAACTTGATAATTTTAAGTTTACGATTGTCAGTTGTTAATATTGCGTGATCTCTAGTGGCTAGATGCGTTTAAAAACCCTAACCTAACTCCGATAACGATCTTTTTTTGTTCGTGAAATCGTCAATTTTTGTGATATCTTGTAATTTTTTAAGATGAATAATTAACGCATTAAATAACCACCACACTGCAGTTGGATGACGACCATTTCTTCTACAAACAGATACGGAATTTTTGTCAATCAACCAATAGTCGGTAGTTAACGATTTAAATCAATATTGAGGTGTTTATTTGTGGTTAGAAAACATTTCACATTTTTCGCGGTTTGGGATGAATTTCGCGTGAAAATTCGCGATTTCGCATAAAACCATATAATCTTGGCTCTATGTATCAGGCAGCGAGTAAGTACATCAGCAAGACATTTTGTAAAATGGTTTGAATGTGATGCATACCAGTCTGGTTTTGTTGCACTAACTGATGACATCATTCAGAAAATCAAAGGGGAAGAAAATGAGGGAGATACTGGAAGTGAGTGAAGATGAAGTCTGTGTCACACACACTAGCGCGTAGTTATGTCGAAGATCTTCTAGACTGCCCAACACGACAAAGATAGCCTCCTTACAGACAAAATGGTTTTACGGAGATTTCTTTCCAATATTTGTAAGAAAAAAATTAATCCAAGAAGCAGATGTCATTTAACTTATATTACTGCTATGTAACTGTGACAGTGAAGTAAAATACGTTTATGTTCTGGTCATATGTACTGAAACTTTTTCTGTAAATTACATCCAAAACTTAAGTGTGCATATTACGTACTCTGCATATGTATCGGGGTATTTTAATAATGTTTGTTGTGAATCAAGCAACAAATGCTGCTGAGATGTACTTGGGTAAGTGCACATATAAGATTAATGTACAATCTTATAGCGTTTGTCTAGATCACAAGAAAAACATTTTTTAATCAAACAGTTTTTTCTGACATTGCTTTAACAGTGTTTTTCAATTACCCATGGGCCACGTGCCAGACATTACCCTGGATAATAATAAGTCTACTCTATCTAGTTTGATGTTCTTTTCAATAGTTTGACCACAAGATTTTTTATGGTTTCTTAATGATAACTTAGAGATAATTTTTTTTTAACTTACTAACACTTTCAAATAATATAAATTTTTTCTAAAAAATAACTACTTTTTGTCCTCCCTTATGTGACAGAAACGATTGATATCCTTTATAATCAAACCAGTGCAACACATTGATGTAATTTTATTTTGGTATTCTAATTCAATATTACGTACAGAATACCACCGTTAAAAGTTTTGAAGTTTATCTCCTTCAACAGTATAAATTTATATTTTATTAACATTTTATATATTTTCCAATAAACTAATACAATCAAATTTGATAAGCAATATTTTTATTAATGCTACACATTGTTATGTCAAATTTGTCTATAATTAACCAAATTCCTAAAGAGATCAAAATAACTTTATATTTTTAGTTGAGTAAGAGTTTGTAATTTTTAAGATAACATTTTAGGACATTTTAAGATTTAACTTTTTGATGTTTTTTAGGACATTTTAACATTTTAGGCTGTCACCATGTTGTGCTTTTGTGTTGCCATCCTGTGGTTTTCCATACATAAGAACATGTTTGTTTTTAATTTGGATATTATAAATCAATGTGAACGTAAACAATAAGTTTAAAAAAAAATTACGTGATTCTCTACTGTGCATCCAAACCCAAGCATCAACCCGTGACAGTGATTTTTTTTTAGCACGAAGCACAGACTTGTTACATGCGACAGCACATATAAAAAGAATTATTGTTATGTTACATACAGGGTGTCTACCAGATCTAGTAAACGAAATTCCCTGATTTTTCCAGGTTTTCCAGGTCTAACACTGAATTTTTCCAGGTTTTCTTTAACACAATTACGACATTCCACGAGACTGAAAAAACTGCATAACAATACATTGATGGGTTTCAAAGTATTTCAACTTACTTAAATTAGTAAAAATATTACCTTCTTCTAGACGTGGCCAAAGTGACTCAATTGATGGCAAATAAAACATGCTGCTACAAATATTTCACACACTTACTTTTGCAAAAAAAATTAGTAAAAGGAAGCTCCCGTCAATTTCGCAGTGACTCAACTTTTGCATCTATAGCACGTGCTTCAGAACAAGCCAAATCCAACACTCGAGCCTTCTTAAACTGCAATGCCTTGATCTCCTCTTCAACTCTTCTTTTTTCTGCCTTCTTCTTGTCTGTAGCTTCCTTTTCTTTTTGTTTTATTTGCAGGGCTTCCTTACGCCTACAACTAGCATTTCTTACATACTGTAACATGGACTTGATGATATCAACATGCTCTACACCTCCAGAACGTTGAACAAAGACATACACTTGTCTTTGTGCAATCAGTGTTTCTTCCTGCAAGTTTTCAGTCAGCAGATTAGAATTCACTGAAAATCCTCTTTCCAATGATGCATTTCCATCACCATCCTCACAAACTTTAGAAGGCCTGTTTTGGCAACTAATGTATGTGCCTTAAGAATGAGCATCCACAAGTGATCAAGGCACCCATCTTCTCGATAAAAAGACGAGAACAGTGCTTCAGAATCTTGCGAGGAACATACCAACTGATATGATCACTCAATGTTATCAGCTTCTTGTCCTGATAGCCACCTGTTTCGAAGACAACATTCTAAACTGTACTTCACACGCTGTTTCCTCACACCCGAATTTAAAGCCATAGACGGACATAAGCAGGAAATTCCTTTGGTAAGTTTGTACTTTAGGGGACTTTTGTCTTGAAGTATTTTTACCATAACCTTTGGACAAGTCCTAACATCATTTTTCAGTAACAGGACAGACTTTTCTGGTAGTTTCTCTTTCTTGATGTCATGGCGTACTGCATAACCCAACTTGATATTGTTAGCAGTCAATAGATTTTCCTGGTTATCTACATCCAATCGAGATACATTGCGTTTTTCCCTAAAGCTCTTCAGTACCTCTGGTTTCACAAACTTTCCTGCCAAAGTTAATAAAATGTCTACCAGTGAATCATACAGAAAAGGTGCCATGGGTGCTTCACTTTGGAACATTGTAAGAAACAATTCCAGCTCTGATGCCAAAGAGTGGAAGAATGTAAATTTTACTTCTAGAAGATTATCTTCAAGAGCAATTTTAACTACATTGAAAGACAGATGAAATAGAAACATCACTAACAAATTTCTTTGGAACATTGTAAGATACAATTCCAGCTCTGATGCCAAACAGTGGAAAAATGTAAATATTACTTCTAGAATATTATCTTCAAGAGCACTTTCCACTACCTACATTGAAAGACAGATGAAATAGTAGGCCTGTGCGAAGCTTCGACTTTGCGAATCGAATCGAAGCTTGTTTCGATATTCGATTTGGCTTCGCCAGTAATTTGCTATTCGTTTCATTTGAAGCTTCGAACGTGATGCGAAGCTTCGCATGCATTGCGAAGCTTTTTTTTTAAAAAAAATAAAACCGTCGGTAAATACCGTCGTGCGAGAAAGTGCTAGCTCAGTGAGTCCCAATACAGCCTTTGTTTTTCCTGCAAATCATCAAACACGCTACGAATACGAATAATAATGGCCACGTAAATCGATTGTATTGAACAAATGAACATCGACAATCTCCAGTTGCAGCCACGGCCGTAGTTGCTACTTTGTTTTCAGTCGTGAGGTGTGAGCTGTGAGGTTATGACGACATAGAGTAAACATTCTCTTTACCACGTAAAATGGCTAGTTCAAGCCGAAGTTGTGACGAATCACCGGGTTTTTGTTTAAAACGTAAAAGAACAAGCCTTATTTGGGATTATTTCACCGAATCGGGAAGTTCGGCGGCAATGTGCAACGATTGCAATAAAATCTTCTCGACGCCACGAGGCAAGTTTATTCACACTACCCGAGTCCAAACAAATTGTATAAAGAAAATTATGTCTACTAGCATACATCTGCTTTTTGTTTTTCACGGAAGTAGTATTCAATACTTTTGAAATTATATAATCTTTTTTTTTATATGTAAATATCTGTTTGAACTTAACTATAAAATAAACTTGTTTAATTGTAGGAGTAAAGACGCAAATGATATTGTGAAGACATAACCACACTTTATTTAGAGGTTTCAATAATCCTTCTGCCTTTCAAAACAAGATTGTGCAAAAAAAAAAAACTTTTATTATGTGTTCGTTACCATTTCCGACTAAGAAATGCAAATAATAAAATATTTTATAGTATATTATCATAAGATACAGAGACGTTTCGTTTAATTTAAAATGAATAATTTTATAGAATATAATATGTTCTTTTGAAAACAATTAAATATAAATAAAAAAAAGGGTATTGTTAAATACCTCTCACCATATTTGATGATTCTGTGAAACAACACTGCAATACTTACAGTCAACCATTTGAACAGTTAGGTTAGCTTTATTTATAATACAATAAAATGGTTTCAATTATTGGAATGATTAGATTATGTTAGGATAGTTACTGATGAGAGGGGCACATCCAAACAAAAGTAATCAAAAATTTCCAAATGCATTTTTTCTTGCTTACATTTTTTCTAATTCTGTATAATGGAATTGCAATAGTTTAAGTAGTTTCCTGGTAATTTATCGTTTTAATGGTTGGTTAGGTTAGAATGGCTACAGTAAAAATAATGTAAAATTTTTGGGAAGGCTAGGTTACTTAGCTACATTTAAAACTCTGTAAATTTGTTTGGATTGTTTGTTAGGTTAAGTTTGCAACATTTAACATATAAAGTAATATGAATGGTTGAGTTTGGTTTGTAGCATTTAAGATGCTTTGTGGGACAATGAAAGAACACTAGCAAAATTATTATTATTTTTTAAAATATTTTATTTTCTGTTTTCACCCCTCCCATAAATAATTGCCTAGGCTAGGTGAGCTACATAAAAAATACTGTGAATTGGTGTGGATTGTGAACGGTTGGTTAGGTTAGGTATGCAACATGAAATATAATTAATATAATTTTATGAAAATGGTTATTTAATTTTTTTTTTTTTTTTTAGGTACTACTACTACACTGCAAAACCATTTGCAAAACAAACACAAGATGCTGTATACGAAGTTACAGGAATGCAAAAATTCAGAGATGTCTCAAACATCAAAAAATCTTCAAGTAAGCCTAACACAACCAAAAATTTCCGATTTTGTTAACAAACACAAAAAAATGCAACCAGGTGACCCTGCTGCACAAAGCATCACTAAACAAATTGCAAAAATGTTGGCTTCTGAGATGCTGCCTTATGACTTTGTTGAAGGCAAAGGTTTCAGGGAGTTACTTGGCAACAAGTACATAGCGCCCACTTACCAAGTGCCCTCCAGAACAACGTTTTCAGAACACTACATACCAGCTTTGTACAATGAAACCAAAGAAACACTTAAGTCCCAGTTGTCGAATGATTTGCCTAGAATATCAGCTCTGTCTCTGACATCAGATAGTTGGACATCTCGGTCCACTGACAGTTATGTCAGCCTGACGTGTCATTACCTGCAACCAGATTTTACCTACGTTTCATTTGCACTGAACACTGTTGTGTTGCAAGAGTCCCACACGAGTGTTAATATCAGCACAACGATCAAGTCTCTCTTGTCAGAGTGGGGAATATGTACGGAAACATGTACTGTTCCCATATTTTCCATTACAGACAATGCAGCCAATTTTAAGCTGGCTTTCTCTTCACTGTTTCATGAACGTTCACGATATTTCTTTGCCCACACCCTCCAAATAGCCATTGAAGACAGTAAAAAGGATTGTCCCGGTGTGAAAACTCTACTGAGCAAGGCTAGAGGTATTGTTGCTCACTACAGGAGGAGTAGTTCGGCTAGAAAACGACTACACAAACTCCAGGCACAACTAAATATGCCTCAGCTTGAGGTAATACAAAATGTAGACACACGTTGGAGCTCTGAATTTCTCATGTTAAAGCGGCTGTTACAAATAAAAGCTGCCTTGGTCGCAGAACATGCCAACAGTGGAAATACAGAAATGTTGTCATCATCGGAATGGAAACAAGCAGTAAGTATTGTTGAGGTGCTACAACCATTAGCTGAAGCAACAGAAGAAATGAGTGGCGAAAGTTATCCAACCACATCGATGATAATACCAATTCTCCACTGTCTAACATCCAACCTAGAAAGCCATGCACAACAGCAGAAAGATGGTATTTTGTTTGCCAAAGCATTGTGCAAAAACATGAAGTCAAGATTTCCAAATTTCAAGAAGGAGCAAGTCAGTTGCATTGCAATGCTAGTAGACCCTAGATTTAAGGGCGTGCTGATGTCTGATGTTGAGGCAGAAAGTATTCTTGGTACTGAATTAAAAATTTTACCAAAAGAAGCAAATGAAAAGGTGATTGTAAAATCTAGTGAAGAAAAATCTGTTTTGTGGGCTGCACTTGACTCACTGCCCAACCAACCAGCCACAAACCAGAAAGAAGACGAAATAAGAAATTATCTCAGTGAACCGCGTCTTCCAAGAAGTGACGATCCACTGGGTTGGTGGAGAAATCATGGAAGCAACAAATATCCAAACTTGTCTGTTGTAGCTTCAAAATATTTAGGGATTCCTGCCACTCAAGTGAGTTCTGAACGACTGTTTTCAGTGGCAGGTAATGTTGTTACCAGTAGAAGGGAATGCCTTCTCCCTCAACATGTTGAACATTTGGTGTTTTTGAAGGCAAATTTAAAATGACATTTGGTATGTTTAACTATAATAACAAATCTTTAGATAGTTAATTTTTTTTTACTTAACTGCCTAAAATACAAAGCACCATTGTAGTTCTAATGTAACTGCATAAAAATATGATTTTCTTTATTCATTGTAATTTTTAGAATTCAATTTTTTGCTTATTACTTTGCTTTGTTACTATTAAAAATATAATACAGATTAAACTTTGAATCAAAGCCTTACTATTACCTATTAATCCAGTATTTAATAATTTAAGTGTAATATTGCCTTGTCAAGAAATATACATATTCGCAATTCGATTCGGCTTCGCGAATATTTTTAGTACGTATTCGATTCGATATTCGCTTCGCATCCAAAAAAACACTATTCGCACAGGCCTATGAAATAGAAACTTCACTAACAAATTTCTTTAGGTGGGGTAATGTTTTCATGGCATGCTCAACAACTGCAGTATTTTCTAACCATCTGATTGCACAACATTTTTTGGGAAAAAGCTCTGATCTAGTTATTCTAATGTAATCTGCCCTCCTTGCAGGTACATGCTTAAACAAAAAGTAACTGTGTCTCAAAAAACCAACCTCATCCCAATATGTAGCAGAAATTCCAGTTTTGAAAGCACCAAGGACTGTATGAAGCCCACAGCTACCAATTTCTAGCAACGATGGCGAATCTTCACCAAAAGTGTCTGTGATATGTATTTTCAAAGCTAACAAAAATGCCCAGTTTATGTTGGGGGCATCCATTATTACTTAAAATTAAATGCACCTGTCGGTGTAATCCGAACGCGGGAAGCACATGCCGTAGTATGTCACGTCAGCAGGACAACAGACCAGCTTGAATCAGTTTGTATCACGTGATATAACGCCACTTCCGAATCCGATGGTAAATAAAAGAAAATGGACGTGGGAACTGTTCGTTATTTGCCATTCAAAAATAAAAATGGGAGGAGATACACTTGATGCTACGTCAATGCAAGCTGATCAATAAACAAAAAAGTATTGCCAAATACAACCTACCAAACAAAAATTCCCTGATTTTTGAAAAAAAATCCCTGATTTTTCCCTGATTACAATATTCCCTGATTTTTCCAGGTTTTCCAGGGTCAGTAGACACCCTGTACATACATGTGACACCACATATAAAAGGAATTATTACATTTGATACACACTATGACAATTCCTTTTGTACATCAGTTTACGTTCTATCGCATGTTGACGCTTTGGTATAGATGCACAGTAGGGAATCACATAATTTTTTTAAAGTTATTATTTACGTTACATTACATTACAATATCCAAATCAAAAATAAACTCATTATTTATGAAAGACCATAAGATTGGCAATGCAATTAAAGCACAAAATGGTGATGGCTGTTTCAGTGCATTGGCCATCTGTGACCTACAAACAGTAATTTCTCAAAAACCAGTAGGAATTAAGAAACGGTTGACAGGATAAATAAAAAAAGCCTTTAGTGTTCATGAAAACATATTTTCCTAATTTTATTTACAGAAAAGCCGCAATGTGAAAAAATTACCCTAATTTGTGCTGCTCTTTTCTCTATTTAATGACAAGCGTCAAGATGTACTGTATTTATGAAATATTAAATGTACTCTGTATTATTATATATACATACAAATTTACTTGTTGCATATCTTGTAGCACTGAACTCCACATGGGATCCACAGAACAAGTAGCCTTACATTTAAAAAATAAATTTTAAAAAAATGTTGCTACCAAAAATTTTTTTTTGCAATTTTAAATGTTTTGCCATTAGTTATTATTAGAGACAATATAACCTAATATTTCAATAATGATATATGGCCCAAACCAGTATATTTTTGCAGCTAGTCGAATGCTGTTATTTAAACTACATAAATGATTCATTCTTGAATGCGAAAAAATCTACTCAATTAAGTTACTGTCCATTTTGGCATATTGTGTACTAACATGCATGACAGCACAAACAATGTTGTAAGTTCAAGAGACTTTACCCCACCTTTGCTACATAGTAAATTTTCAAATGTGGTCCAGTCTCATGACCTCCTCTGTTTCGTTTCCTCCCTTTGCTAGTCAATGAATTCTTAAGGGAAATATTGTTTGGCAAAGTGTACACTACTGGTTCGATAGTCATAAAACAACCAACCTTGCTTAGAATAGAATGTAAAATGCTATGTTCTTTCTTGATTTCCTCCGAAGATGTGAGCGGTTCTGCGAGAGTTTTCAATTTGTCCTGCATTTTTACAGCCATAGAAGCGAACCGATGAATACTATCAAGTTTTTTACAACAGTTCAAACACACCATTTTCGGCAACTTATCATTCGATGAAACCTGTAAAAAATAAAATAATGCGGTACTACACTTTCTCGTCACGAAAAAAAAAAAAATTTTTGACTGACACCACACACTAATAAAATCTACCCCACCGGAAAATGGCGAATGACATTAAAAAAAAACACTCACCGAGATTGTCAAATACTTTTTCATTTTTGCCTCTAAATAAAGTTTTTGCCCTTCTTCACTAAAAATAAAAATGTTGTTTGTTTGTTCACCTGCACAAATTCGACACAAGTTCTCTAAATTAGAAGTTGTCCCCATTGTCTATCAAATAATTTCAATATTACCGACCTATCATAAACAACAATAAAGAAAAAAAAAAGATAATTTTAACGATCTTTTTTCTAATGTGCCTTCTGACATTATGTTCACAAAAACCACAGATAAATGAATCCATAAGACTGTAAGATACTTGAAATCAAAATAAAAGTGTATGCTGTACTAAAAAAATAAGGACAATTAAAATTAAGGAAAATGCCCTGGATGTCTATTACATTTCTTTTTATGGTGATTTACCTCTGAGTTGAGGTTAGCAGCCATGCTACTGTTTTTAAATATTTTCGAAGAGAATCACTACTACCTATGGTAAATTTATCGCATAACCTACTATCCTTAACTTAATCACTGGCTCGAATGTGGCTTTATCTATTCAAATTAAATGATGGACTGATGAAATAAAATTTATTAAAGTGATGTTAAATAAGATATGAAATACATAAGATACTAAAAAAATGTTATGCACACATCCTAACTTTTGAAACCTAACAAAAATTACCTGTGCTTTCAGTTTCTCTAAAAAAAAAAAACACTTCTATAAGGGGACAAATCATGTAAATGAAGATTGATTACATGGAATGGCGTATCTACAATGACATGCTACCCGATACAGACCCATACATATTAGCTCGCAAGTGCTCAGGTCTTCCATGTCCATTACTCTGTGGAACCAATATAATTAGCCCAAGGAGTAGGGAGAAGGTGCCCTAACAGTGGATATGTGAAGCATGTGTCAAGCCCCCGTGCATTGCCAAAACATTGACAATTACATGCTTGTTATTTTAAGAGGTAAAACATGTATTGGGGTATTTTGCGACTTAAAAATGCATTCACGAAACCTGTCGTTCCTTTCACTGCTCACAGAGGCATTTAATCACCAATGCCATGTTTCTCCACTGCCACTTCCCATCCTCATGGAAGAACGCCATCATCTGCCCCATCCCCAAACCAGCCAAACCACCCACCCTCCCCTCCTCCTTCCGACCCATCTCCCTCTTACCCATCCTCTCAAAAGTGGCAGAGAAGGCCATCCTCCAACGCCTCCTCCCCATCATCAACAACCACCACCTACTCCCCAACCACCAGTTTGGCTTCCGCCCACACCACTCCACCTCCCACGACATCGCCCGGGTGGAGCTCCTGGTGGTCCAAGGATTCTCCAGGCGGCAACACACGGGCATGGCTCTCCTTGACCTCGCCAAAGCCTTTGACTCTGTCCCACACGCCCAACTGATCCACCGACTCGCTGCCACCAACATTCCCCCCCACCTGACACGACTCCTGTGCTCCTTCCTAGAAGACCGCTCCTTCAAAGTTCGAGTAGAGGGCCAACTCTCCCAACCACGACCAATCCACGCCGGTGTCCCCCAAGGAGCCATCCTCAGCCCACTCCTTTTCACTCTCCACATTGCCGACCTCACCCCCCCCCCCCCCACCAGGCACCTACCTAGTCCAGTATACAGATGACACCTGCATACTGGCCTCCTCAGTCTCGGAGCAGATGCTCGGCGACCGTCTGAGCCGCGGCCTAAACTCCCTCCAGACCCAATTCATCGCACACGGCATCGCCCTAAACCCAACCAAAACCTCCTCCATCCTCTTCTCCCGATACCACCCCAAACGAGACCACCCACCCAAACTCCGCAATCACATCATCCCCTGGACCCCCACCACCCGCTACCTCGGGGTAACCCTTGATTCCAACTTCACCTTCCTACCGCATCTCGACTCCATCAGAACAAAAACCCGCGCTGTCATGGGGCAACTGGCACATGTCCTCCGTCCCACATCCGGTACATCACTCTCCAACCGCATCACAGTCTACCGCTCCCACGTCATTTCTCATCTCACCTACGCATGCCCGACCTGGGCACACTCCTCCCTCTTCAACCTTCGCCCGATCACCCGCTCATTCTTCCTCGGCACACGCCTCATCCTTGGCCTCCCACGCGCCACCCTCCGCCAACACCTCCTCGATCAAACCGGCCTTCCCCATCTTCATCACAGCATCTCCCACATCACACAGAAATTCCTACACAAATGCTCCACCAACCTCAACCCTCTCATCCAACTTCTCGCCGAACCCCCCCCCCCCCCCTTATCACCCCACATCCCAGACGCCCCCTCTTCACCACTGCCCACCTCCTCCTGGGTGATGCTGCCGACGAAGATGCCGCCGCCGATGCCAGGGGGGCCGACGGCTAACATCGGTGGCCCGCACCTCTACGGTAATGCACTGCGGGACAAATCATCTACACCACTGCCCACCCCCACAAGTACCGCTGACCATAAGACCCGGCCGCCAATCTTCAGGCCAGACCCGAGCCAAACGGGCCCGGCCTCACCTGCAGCTCTTCATCTCCAGCACCACCAACCAACAATCAGACGCCAAACATCACCACCAGCCCCCAAGGACTCTTTTGTTGGAAGGGGCCCAGTGCCGTGTAAATTATTGTAAATATGTTTTGTTTTGCTGTTTATTGTATTCAGATTTTTCCCTCCATGTATGTATTTACCAACTGCTCCTAATAAAGGAACAGGAATTTTTTGGCGGGGTGGACCCCCTGGGGGGGTCCCCCATTTAAAAAAAAAAAAAAAAACTCACACGATGAGATTAACTAGGCCACTTATTTCACAGTACTATACAAGCCTCTAAATACAGACATCACGACACTTCCATACATCAGCTAGCCACGTAACTGAGGGGGGAAGGGTGACCTTCCCCCCGCCAGACATCTACACTAAATTAAAGCCAAGCACCACAGCGACAGCCACTTAACTACTTGCAGGACCGTGAGCCACTATTAATCTTAAAATCGCACACTTCGCGCCCCGCCGTCGCTTCTAATGATTCGAATAAAGTGACGGGTCGAAATCTTGAATTGACTTCCCACATAGCGAGTTAAGGGAACATAATAGTTCCTGGTATCGCTGTCACACGCTCCCGGCCGAGCATATGAAGAAACGGCGGTACCAGTTAGAGATCCTTACCCCAGAGAAACCTGAGGAAACAAAGCAGGAATTTGGAATTTGGTTTAGTGCTTTCTGCTCTCCTCTCCCATACTGTCTCTCCTTCCTTCCTCTGGAGCAGCCTTCGTGATTATGCTCTGGAATCCTTCGCTGGAGCGGCTCTTGGGATTACACTCTAGCATCCTTCTTCCCCTGGAGCGGCCTTTCCCTCTCTCCTCTTCCTTGTTGCCCAACAAGAGGGAAGGCCGCAGCCTCGCTCTGCCTGGCAGACTGCCTGCCTACAGGAGCTGTTCGACAGTGACGACTGAGGACATCACACCCCTGGAGGGTGTTCACCCCACTTCAAGCCACTCCAGCACTGGATGCTGTTGCCGGCACACGTCATGTTAATTATGTGATACGAATGTTAGACATTGTTTTTGAAGTGAAACTTCTTTGTTGAGTGGGCTACAATTTTCGAGCATTTGCAAAAATTACGATCGCATGAGAATAGTTAGGTATGTGGTGGAGGAACCGGTAGACAAGGAGAGTATGTCAGTGGCGACGCCACTCCTAACGCATGCACTAGCGGTCGAATAGAAAGATGGCAAGGGGGGATAGGTACGCAGCATAGCATGCTATATGCTAATTGAAATGGCCAGAGGGAGAGATGTCAGAAGAGAGGTAGAAATAATGCAACAGTGATGTTATGCAATTATCGTAATGCTGCTTGTGTTTGTATACTCAGTTTTTGTACTGGCTAACGATTGATGCTACCATATTTCTTTTATTTTAATGTATCTACAATTTATGTAGTCGTGTGGAAAAGAGTTATTGATTTGTGCAATTAACTTTATAAGTAGGTATCATTCATTTTTATGTGAATAGTGTGGCTGAAAATGTAAAAACAATATCTAGACTAAAGAGGTTAGCTTTATATAAACGTAATTATGTTTGGTATGTGTACACTGTCATTTAAATTGTCAAAAGGACTTAAAGACTTCGATATATACTATATAAATGTAATTTATGTTCGATTGGAGGTTTTTTTGTTCTATCATTTTAATCAGCTGGAGATAATGACTTAAAATCATGCCTAAAAATAATAAATAGGCAGAAGCAGATAAGAGGTACATATTATCAAAGGAAATGTGGGAATAAACACCCAAAAGAGGGCCAAAAATTGCCAGTGAATGGATGCGAGGGTACAGAGTGTGGAAAACTGCAGGTTTTTTTTTTCATGTGACATCATACCCGCATCCATACTATTCTCAATAATTATATCTTTTAAAATAAAAAATACTAATGATTTATCTCTCTCTATACCTAATAAGCAAGAGGTTTCACTTCTGTCTCGGGTGGACTCCACACACACACTTTTTTTCTAGTATTGGCCACTTATCAAATTATAAAACACTTTCTGAATAGGCGCGATTAAGTTCATAACATGCCCTGAAGTACTCTGCAGTTATCTTCATGTTTAAGCAAGAAGCTGGCTCCTAGTATCAAACAGTAACTAGGAACTCGGCCAGTTCTTCATCACCTCCAGCAGGGCTAGGTGCATTTTGTACTGCCGAGCCCCTCAACCTTTGTACATCTCTGTTTTAAGCAGTAGTGTTTTTATATCTTCGTTCATTTGCTCTGCAGCTAGACACCATGGTTGGCTTCAACTCACCAGCTGCTTAGTCTAGTCATTTATACTCACATATAAGACTTTTCTTTATAATACTATCTTTTGTAGTATTTGTTTCACCAAAAGGTGCGAATCAGGACTCACGTAATAGACATCAGTCAAAAGACATTTCAGCTTTGCCCGCACAGGGCCACCATAATAGGTGAACAGTGCATCAATGACTTGTCATATCCACTATTTTGGCCTCGGCAAGTGTTTCAACACCTTAGGGAAAGACTTATGACCCAAGTGTGTCCAACTACAGTATCTCCACACCTATGGAAATGTAGTACCTACAGTGGCCCATAGATGACTGTTACCAATATTCATGAATATTATTGTAAATTGATCTGAGACATCAAGTGATATAAGTAGGAGTAGTAGGCTGTTACTGGCTCAATGTAAACATTGAAATGTAAACACAGTGCCAGTACCAGCCTGGGGGCCGCCATTTTGTTTCATGGGGGCCGCCATTTTGTTTCATGGGGGCCGCCATCTTGTCACGTGGAGGCCACCATTGTTGTTGACATTGGCTACCAGGGCGCGCCACCGTCGCCGCCACTGGGGGCCGCCATCTTTTTCCGTCTGCTGGAGACCGCCATCTTAGTTCAGCCTTTAGTTACCGGAGCGCGCCACCGTCGCTCCGAAGGCGGGAATTGTATACAAAAATACCTGGGCGCTGGGTGGATTCGATCCCAGGGACGCACCAACGTCGTGGTTACGAGGTTGACGCCTTGACCACTAGACCACAGGACCAGATGAAGTATGAGGAATTAAATAACGAACATATGCTTAAAAGAAGCTATGCTTAAAAGAATGTTTGTCTTTAAAATTTCGAAAAGCATTACTAGCTATGCTTAAATTTCGAAAAAATATATGTCTATAAACCCCACACCCCAAGTATGCCTAAAACCCCAGCCATTATGCTTAAACGCCATATTGTTAAATTATAAAAATGATCCAAAAACAACTACCGCCATACCAGCTATGCCTAAACCGCTATGCTTAAAATACCTGCCATATTGTATGCTTAAACCGCCATGTTTAAATGTCAAAAAAATATGCTTAAAAGCCCCGCCACTCCACAACCGCCGCCATGTTGTATGCTTAAAACAATTGACGCCATGATGTATGCTTAAAGCAAACCCCCACCATTATGCTTAACCTGTCATGTTTCAATTTCGAAAAAGAAATACCACCATACTAGCTATGCCTATAGACCCCACCACTCCACAATCGCCGCCATGTTTAAATTTCGAAGAAAAAAAATGCTAAAATCAACCACCGCCATATTAGCTATGACTAAACCCCTCCACACCGAGTATGCGTAATCGCAATGTTTAATTTCCAACCGCCATATTAGCTATGACTAAAGAAACATAATAGCTATGTCTACCCCATCCCCACCACCAGTATGCTTAAAACAAACACCGCCATATTAGCTATCACTAAATACCTGGGAGAAACATAACCCCAAAAAGGCACCATACTAGCTATGTCTACCACACACCCACCACCAGTATGCGTAAAAGCCCCGCAATACTAGCTATGACTAAAGAAACATAACCTCAAAAATCCCGCGCAGAGAGAGCGAGATGTTGTCCGCTGGAGCGTCACTCATAAACTGCGCAATTATAACCCCCCACATCATATTATAAGCATAATAAAGGCGCCATGTTGTATGCTTAAAACCCCCGCCATACTAGCTATGCCTAAACAGTCATATTTAAATTTCGAAAAGAAATAAAACGAAAAAAAATATGGCTATAAACCCCCACCCCAAGTATGCCTAAAACCCCCGCCATTATGCTTAACTGTCATGTTTTAAATTTCGAAAAGCAAACCGCCATATTGTTAAATTACAAAATATGCTAAAATCAATTACCACCATATTAGCTATGACTAAACCCCTCCAACCCCACTACAGGTATGCTTAATCGCAATGTTTAATTCCCAACCACCAAATTTCGAAAAAAGAAATGTTTAAATGATACAATCATTCTAGCTATGTCTATAAAACCCCACCCCTATATTAGCTATGACGAAAACCCTCCACTCCGAGTATGCTTAATCGCCATATTTATATTTCGAAAAGAAATAAAATACCGCTATATTTAAATTTAAAAAAAAAATATGCGTAAAGGCCCCGCCATACTAGCTATGCCTATGCCACCAAGATGTAAGCTTAAAACACACACACACACACACACACCAAGTATGCCTAAAAGAAACCCCCTCCATACTAGCTATGCCGAAACCGCCAATTTAAATTTCCAACAGCCATATTTAAATTTGGAAAAGAAATAACAAACCGCCATGTTTAAATATCGAAAAGCAAATACCGCAACCCCACCACCCAGCGTATGTTTAAAACAAACACCACCATAATAGCTATGACGAAATACCTGAGAGAAACATAACCTCAAAAAAGCGCCATACTAGCTATGTCTACCCCATCCCCACCACCAGTATGCTTAAAACAAACACCGCCATACTAGCTATGACTAAATACCCGGAGCAACATAACCTCAAAAATGGCACCATACTAACTATGTCTACCCCACTCCCACCACCAGTATGCGTAAAAGCCCCGCCATACCAGCTATGACTAAAGAAACATAACCTCAAAAATCCCGCGCAGAGAGAGCGATTTGTTGTC
This sequence comes from Bacillus rossius redtenbacheri, assembly GCF_032445375.1. Classification (NCBI taxonomy): domain Eukaryota; kingdom Metazoa; phylum Arthropoda; class Insecta; order Phasmatodea; family Bacillidae; genus Bacillus; species Bacillus rossius. Next base: position 11,116,502 of record NC_086331.1, on the reverse strand, counting down.
CGCTGGAGCATCACTCATAAACTGCGCAATTATAACACCACACATCATATTATAAGCATAATAATGTCTTTAAAAAATGCTTTAAGTAATAAGCATAATTAAATTATAAAATATTAGGAAAACAGAAAATAAGCATAGTTAGGACCCTTGCAGTTAACGGGTAACGTTAAGTAATTAGCTGCCGCACGACCGACATAAGTTACCGAGGTAATAAAAATAATAGCAAATAAGCATACATAAAATAAAAACTCACCAGAACGCACCCCACCCACCCCGGCGACGTGTAACAAATAAAAACGCAGACGAAAAGATATATAAAAAAAATAGTAACACCTATGTACGCCGTGTAGAGTGCAATCCGCACAACCGACAGCGTTTAACGATAAGTAAACCTATAAAATATATTACAAAGCGGGAGCGGCCCGCTCACGAATATGTTTTAGTGTTATAAGCATAGTTAAAACCTAATATATTGTAAAGAAAGTTAAGTATTAAGCATAGTTACTATTATTTTACGTCAAGTAAAAAATAAATATTATACAAACAATGTGTAGTAATCGGCTCTCTGCCAAGGTGTTAAGCATTACTTTACGTCGAGTACAAACACCGTGCTGAGAGCCCCGCTCGTGCGACCAGGAATGTATTAAGGGACCCCTGCAGTTAACACGAAGCGTTCAGTAATTAAAAATAAAATGTAGCTGCGGCACGATCGTCAGAAACAAATTACGTATGTTACCGAGGTAATAAAAAAAATAGCAAATAAGCATACATAAAAAAACTCACCGGAACGCATCCCGCCCACCCCGGCGACTTGTAACAAATAAATATAAATAAACGTTGTACAAACGACCGTGTAGGGGAGCTGTAAGCCTGTTCGCGCACCGCAAATAAGCATACATAAAGGAAAAACTCACCGGAATGCACCCACTCCACCCCGGCGATATGTAATTAAAAAAATAAAAACGCAGACGAAAAGATATATTAAAAATAGTAACACCTATATACGCCGTGAGGAGAGCAACCCGCACAACCGACAGCGTTTAACGATAAGTAAATTTATAAAATATATTACAAAGCGGGAGCGCACGTGTGTACTCCGTAGACACACTCTGAAAACTGTTGACAAATTCCTGGTGCGATGAAAGCCAGCGAGAAAAGAAAGTTATTTTTCGACCCTGGCCCGCGCGCTATACCAACTTGCAGGAGAGCCTAAGCGTGAAACACAATTAAAAACGTACAGCCCAGTACTACATGAAACCGCCGAATGCATGTGACAAAAACCTTAAATCAAGTGTAAATAACAACCAAAATTATATAGCAGACACTCACAAACGCAATACAGCGCAATGCAGATAAAACCTCAGCAGCGAAAACTCCCATGAAATAATAATAGTTTAATGAGACAGCATGATGCAAAGAGTAAAAAGACATCCCTATACGTAAAATAAAACAAACGCGAAAATAGAGATATGACGTAATAAAATAAACAATCGACAGCAAAAGCAAGAAAGGTTATAAAAATACTAATTCAGTAACACATTGATGAAATAAATAAGGACGGACCCCCAAATACCACTAGGCTAAACACAACCCATAAGTAAATCACAATAAACCAAAACCAGAATTTTAAAAAATTTATCTACGAGAACAATATTATAAAAACTACCACACTCTCCAACACACCAAATGGCATGACCCGATAAATGACAACACAAAGAAATATCAATAACCATAAATACCTACATAATCAAAATATGTTATTAAGCAACCGAAAAATACACCACAGCCCACATAAGACCTCGCGAACGAACGGCACAACACCAGAGACAAAACATGCTATTCCCATTTGTTAAAAAGACGCACATACGAGTCTTTAGTGCTAGCCCAGCTAGTATACATTCATTAATAAATAAAATTCTTTATAGTATTTGTGTAGGCAATAAATAGGAAGTACAAAGCGATATAGCCACAAGACGTTATTAAATATAGTAATAAAGTGTATGTATAGCCATTAAATAATATATATGTAAGTAAAACGTGTTATACCCTAAACTAAATACCTGCAGGTTTATATAGTCAAACTTTGTAGGAATATAAACATAAGTCGTTTTAACGGTCTCTGTAATACATATGCTTATCATCAGCTCTGACTAATTTATCTTTCATATAAGTAAACTAGTTCCCGGCTATAAACATAGCATGTTATTCTAATAAACTATGTATCATTATAAAATAGTTATACCATCGTTACTAAATAATCATACAAAAAAAAATATTAACTGCTATCCATCCTTCCCTTTCGCTCATGACATAGAGTGTGGTGTTCTAAATATGGAGTGAAAGAATATTATATGAGTCATGTTGTAAATGCTTATAAGATTATTGTTCACTTCCCATCAAGGCTAGATAAAACACAATCTCTATATAGTGGTAGAGGAATAATCAGAGACCAACTATAGTCCTCATACTAGTAAATAATAATTAAGGATATATCGGGGTAAAAAAAATAACCTATATAACTACACCCAATAAGCATAGAAAGCTCTGGCGTTAATAACAAAACGTAAAGTAAAAGGTTACTGGTTCAGGTAAGAATATATATTCTACTACTATGCATTCCATTAAGCATAAGAAGCACTATAATCCCATTCCGACGAAACCAGATAGAACACACCAGTAATGTTTGTGAAAGAACACACAATGATATTCATATTAATAACCACTTAGCCAAAATCGTTTGCAGACATAGCAAATCCATGCCTCAAACACCACATCGCTTCGGCGATAGTCCAGAAAACACAAAAATTATATCTGCCTTCCCCAAGAGACCGCCACAGTCGCCTCGGCGAACCTCGTGAGGTCACCAGTAAGTAACTTTCACTTGCCGGAGGGCAGACGTAAATAACAAACACGCAGCGCCCCTCCGAACACAAGCCTCCAGCAGGATAAAATAATATATTAAAATATCTAAAACAAGGATGCCTTGCAAACTATTAATTACACCACCCATGCCTTTAAACTAAGTAACGTGAACGACGAAGCCCGACAACGACTTTCAAGTGACAAGGAGTAAAGAAGGAAATAATAATTACATGAAAGTAAACATGTGGTGTACGAATACTCATTGCCCACCAACTATGTACTACCTACTAGTGCTAATCCATGTATTGCCAGACATAAAATAACCAATTCTCTTCTATATAAAATATCTTTACATTAAAATAAACATAGTGTCAGGATAATACTAATAATAAGTATTGAAGTAACTGAAGCGTGTACACAAACAAAACTGTATAATTCTCATCATAAACGTTCCTTGAAATTCTACCATCACATATATAATCCTTTAATATTATCATAATATACTTACCAGAAATAACAAGTCAACTCGAAAAAACCAAAACAACGCCTACAGGCATATTGCAACCTACATCGAAACGACCATAAAACTCAAACCCAAACACTTCATAAACCCACGGAGATGGTCAGGAGAAATTACATTCCATATACTACAGATGCTGTACTAAAAAGACACATGTATGCCAATAAGAACAGGTGTAACCGCCATAACTGAAAGTATTATATAAAAGAAACAATACATTAAATACCACAGCCTCAAAAAACACAAGACAGGAGAATGAACCAAAAGAGCAATTTCAAAAGTCTAAACTGAACAGAAAATTAGGTAAATATTGACGTATACACATGAGAGTACTGACGTCGTCTGGCCGACGACCACCCCAGAGCCCGACCTGCACCCGCCAGTATACGCTCCCGCTAACGGAACACACCCCTGGCCATGGCCCACCCGAGTCAGGCGACCCGAACAGCAATTAAAGACAAAGCCGCGGAAACCTGAGTAGACAAGAGAAGAACCGTACCCATTTCTCCTGAAACATTAAATGAGGATTTTAGCGACAATAAAATCTCTTCCAGACACACCCGTTTGGAGTCTAGCGTAATGAGGTCACGCCTGGCGCTAGAGAGGCCGAGCCTCCCTCGGACGCCATGCCAGTTCGGCAGTTCAGCGCAGCTCATGGACCGGGGCGGACCTACGTCCCACGGAGAGGCAACATCCTTTGTCTACATTGAAAGTAACGTCCGGTAACTATAGCCATTAATTAACCAAACCCCTTTTATTATTTAACCTCTCCGTGAGTACCCGGTCCCTTTTTTCGGTCCCGGACCTAATCCGGCCGCATCAACTTAAGGACACCCCGCACCACACTTGGTCAACGGGGCTGCTCTTCAGCATACGGCACGGGCCGTCTCCCGCAACGTACGGAACTTTGTTTAAGGTCACGCGCACGGCGCTGACCACAAACCCACAAGGGAACTTGGACAAACTTAATTGCGGTGCGTGTTTCACCACAGTGGGCACAACACCCGCGCCGAGACATTTGCATACGGGATTGGCCGTCTCCAATCGCCCGCCCCTTAATTCAGTGTATTTTTGTATCCCGTATTTTGTACTGCTAACTTACGTTACCCGAGTAACGAGTGCCACGTAACTTGTGCGCGCCCCCTTAATCCAGTGTATTTTTGTATCCCGTGTTTTGTATTGCTAACGTACGTTACCCGAATAACGAGTGCCACGTAACTTGTGCGCACCACCTTAATTCAGTGTATTTTTGTATCCCGTATTTTGTATTGCTAACTTACGTTACCCGAGTAACGAGTGCCACGTAACCTGTACGCGCCCCCTTAATTCAGTGTATTTTGTGTCCCGCCTTTGTGTTACGAAATTACGTTACCTACGTACCCAGTGAGACGTCTGAGACATAACAGCATCCGAGGCCACGTAACGCGGAACACAAACAATAAGGCGCCACGGAATAACAAGTAAAAACCCCCCGGGGACCTCTGTAGAGTGTTGTATCGTGTACGACTCGCTCCTCTGAATAAAAGGTACGACACCACCACCTCAACTCCACGTCTCTTATTTAAAATCATCTCACGCAACACCGCCGCCGGCCCTAGTGGGCCACGCAGGGGCACATACATCCACGACCCCAAATTCACGACTAGAAACGAGCTAGTCTGGCGCCCACCCGGACAACACAGATCAAGAACCGCCTTTTCCCACTAGGAGCCACACCGGGACTCGAGCCCGAGACCCCGGACGACGGCATTTGGCGCCCGCTGCGTGGGGCAGAAAATAACGTGAAAAATTTTTTTTTTCTCACTTCTGGACATTTTCGAAATAAATTCACCAACAGGCGACAGCGGAGACACGAAACGGCCATTTTGGACACAGGAAGGGTCGAAGGCCAGACAGACCGGCGCGACGAGGCGAGCGGACAAAGGACACTCCAACCACCCCCACCCCCGCACGTCATCACGGCGAGGCGAGCAACGGAGCGACGTCACCACCCCCACTCCGCGCGGACCGTTTTCGCCTCCTCTTTGTGCGGCTGTCCGGGCACCTACCCCCACCTCGTCACTCCGCTTCACGCTCTCCGCTTCGGGCAACCATCCCGATACCCCCACTCCGCGCGGACCGTTTTCGCCTCCTCTTTGTGCGGCTGTACGGCCACCTGCCCGCCGCCGATCTAAAACCCGCGCGCTACAACACGCGCCCAGACTACGAACAACCCGTCACAGACGGCGAACTTGAACGTACAACATACAGCTCAACATGCAGGCACCACCTACAGACCTCGTGTGCACGCGTTGCCTATTACCAAGGGAAATAGACCTATTGACGGGATCACTGCCGTGGTACAGGACATGCCAATGCGCGAACACCCGGGACAACGTCACCGAACAGACCTGGGGCAAGCCCTGGAGCGAGACGTTACTCGGCGAGCCGCACACCCAATTACCGTGGTCATGGGCACCGCTTAAGACGGAGGCACAAGCTAACGTCACACTGGGAGGCATACTACCGACTATGGGCCTCACGAGTGCCCGGACCAATCTGGCACCCAAATACATCCCACCACCAAGCGCAATCACCGGACCAAACACGGGGATGCATACACGCAACCCGTGCTACACAGGGAAGTTAGCACTACCCGAGTTCAGCGGAATAGGGCACGAAGTACCCAGAGACTTCCTAACACACTGCGAGGTTAGACTGGCACGGTCCGGAATACCGACCGATGAATGGTCGGGGCGAGCGAGCGAACAGCTGAAGGGGACCGCCCGCCAATGGTGGAACATCTGGGGACGCTTCGGCATGCCCTGGGAGGAGTTTGCCACGTCATTCAACCGCCGATTTGACACGGAACACGCACTGGTCCAATGCACGACACAGTTCTATGGCGAACGCCAACGCGACGGCGAACCCGTCGAGCAGTTTCTGGCCAAGAAAATGCAACTGTTCAATCGAGTAGCACCCGGCGCCGCGCCAGCCACCGCGCTCGCAACCATTACCACCCTCCTACACAATGAACTGCAACCGTTCATGCGGTGTTACCGCGCAGAGGAAGTCGAGGATTACGTCCGACAAGCCATAGACACGGAACGGAACATCCGGGGACTGCGACACTACGACCCCCCGAACACCGACCGGGACCTGGCCAGACGCCCAATGGGTCAGAGAATAGCCAGCGTCCAGAACCGGGAAGCAGGGGGCTACCCACCCGACCGCCCGCGACGAGCCATCGAGGACGCACCACCACCTGGTAGGCCCGATGGGTCATCGACACAGCAGGAACCCCCACTACCGCGATGCCAGTTGGGCTGCCCCGCAGGTACCCGCCACTGGCATGTCGACTGCCCACGCCGGCAAACACCACCCTTCACCAACACGTCGGGAAACGCCCACCCGGGGGCACAGCGGTAAAACCCGCGCCTCCGAGTAACCCGAGCCAACCCACACCCGCCGCGGAAGCAGCCACACCGCAGATAAACCAGCTAGTCCGCCCTCGCGACGGCCTACTCCGTATCCCAGTGGAAGTCAACGGGCAACCCACGGCGGCCCTGGTAGACACGGGCGCGAGCCACGTGTTCGTGGCCCCCCACCTGGTACCCCCCGGCACGCTGCAGCCCCACCAAGCCGAGTTACGGTTAGCAACCAGCACGCAACCGGTAAGGACACTGGGGCAAGCCGAACTCGAGGTACGCATTCGGGACGACGTCACCACGGTAACCGCCCTAGTGGTAGAGGACTTACACGAAGGGATAGTACTAGGCCAACCATGGTTAGCGAGACAAGATGCGGTGATCGAAATGAAACCCAGACGAGTTTACATTGGCACCCGCGAGCGGCTCACGGTGTACGCCATAGGCACTACCCCCGAGAGTCAGGGGGAGAAAGTAACCTTAGACCAGTTCCGCCACAACGTCCCCCACGAGTACCGAGCAGCAGTGGAACGCGTGTTGGCAGAAAGGCAGGACGTCTTCGCGGTAGCCGACCCACTGAAACGCACCACCATCACCGAACACCACATCCCGACCACCCACGACAACCCAGTACACGAGGCCCCGAGAGGCTACGGGTTCCGGGAGCAGAGGGCCATCCGGGAGCAAGTGGCGGACATGCTTCGCGACGGGGTAGTCGAGCCGTCCAACAGTCATTACAATGCTTGCGTCGTATTAGCCCCAAAGAAAGACGGTTCGCTACGCTTCTGCGTCGATTTTCGGCCGCTAAACGCGATCACGATTAGCTCACCCCCACCTCAAATCAGCGTCGACGCCGCCGTAGCCGGACTCGGCCGCGCGAAAGTCTTCAGTACGCTCGACCTGAAGGCTGGGTACTGGCAAGTGCCCATACGGGCGGAAGACAGGGGGAAAACCGCGTTCACGATACCAGACGGGCGGAAGTTTCAATTTCGCGCCATGCCTTTTGGGCTAAAGTGCGCACCGGCCACGTTCCAGGGAATGATGACCCGAGTGTTGGAGGGGTACCTGGGCCGGTTTGCGATCGCGTACCTCGACGACGTGATCGTCTTCTCCGAGATGTGGGAGGACCACGCCAGACACCTGGCGCTGGTCCTAGAACGCTTGGCCACACACCATCTCACGGCCGCACACCACAAGTGTCATATCGGGACCCAGGAGGTCGAATTCCTGGGCCACCTAGTAAGCGCGGCTGGCAACCGACCCCAACCCGTTCACTTGCGCAAGATCGCTGAAGCGGCACCACCGCGGACGAGGAAGCAACTCCAACGATTTATCGGCCTGGTGAACTGGCTCAGGGGGTACATCCCCGACTTCTCCCGTACCATCGCACCACTGACCGACCTCCTGTCACCACGGGCACGGTACCATTGGGGCGAACCCGCGCAACGCGCCTTCGAAGAAATAAAAGCCGCCTTCACTCGCTGTCACACCCTCACACGAGTAGACCCCGGACGCCGCCTCTACCTTCAGACCGACGCCAGCGCACTCGGTGTGGGCGCGGTGCTTTTTCACACGGACCCGAACGGGGTCCGCGAGGTCATCGACTACGCTAGCGCGAAGCTCGGACCGGCCGAACGCCGGTATCACAGCAACGAGCAAGAGTGCCTAGCCGTAGTCTGGGCCATGAAAAAGTACCGGCCCCACCTGGAGGGGAAGTGCTTCACACTGAGGACGGACAACAGCTGCCTCACCTGGCTGCGTACGATGCAGGGGCGGAAAGGCAAACTCATACGATGGGCGCTATTCCTCCAGTCGTTCGACTTCGACGTCGAGCACGTTCCCGGCACGGAGAACCAGCTCCCCGACTTACTGTCGCGGGAACCCGACGACCGAACAGAGCTGACGGACGAGGACGACTGGGAGGAGATTCTACCCCCGGACACACCACACGGACACGCATCGCACGACTCGGCATGCGCGCGAATCACGGCCGACGCGGACGGGGACGAAGACCCACCCAACACCGTGGCCGACGTCCAGGACCGGGTACGTCGAGCACAGGAAACGTCAATAGACGCGGCAAGACGCCGCCAGCAAGCGACCGCCGGACACGAGGCGTGGCGCGTGCAAGACGGCCTGATTCAGACTCACACACCCGGACACCAGGAAGACTGGAGGACCTACGTCCCGACGGAAGCCCGAGAAGCGGTCCTTCGGTTCTTCCACGACCACGACCTCGCTGGACACCCGGGGACCGATCAGACACGACGAGAAGTCACCCGGCACTACCACTGGCCCCGCGTCACGTACGACGTACGTACGTACGTGCGCGAATGCGAGGTCTGTCAGGCGAGGAAAGCGAGGCGGCGTGACGGCGAGGAGCAACAGCGACCCAGGGAACCCACCACCGCCTTCCAAACGATAGCCTTAGACGTAATGGGCCCCTACCCCCGCACGCCGCGCGGCAAACGCTTCCTCCTTGTCGTGACGGACCTCTTCACGCGGTGGACGGAGGTGTATCCATGCGGGAACGTGCGCACACCTACCATCATCAGCCTGCTGACCAGGGAATTCCTGTCCCGTTGGGGATACCCCCAGTCGGTGTTGACGGACAACGCCAGTCAGTTCCTGGGGCGACATTGGAAGGGCTGGTGCGACGAACACCAGATCGAGCACCACACGACGCCCGCCTACCACCCGAGAGCGAACCCGACAGAGCGCCGGAACCAGGAACTGAAGGCACAGCTCCGGATCCGGCTGGGGGCAGACCACACGCAGTGGGACCTGCACGTGGCTGACGCCCTCTTCTGTGTACGACGCCGCACCAACGCCGCAACCGGCCGCACACCGGCCGAAATGATACAGGGCCACAACCTGCCCTTACCGGGAGAATGGGCCACACACGGCACTCCACACCCCGACGAGACGACGGAGGAACGCGACCAACGACGGGTGACTCTGCACGACGAGGCAAGACGTAGGCAGGAGAGGTACGCCAACCGGATCACCCCAATCACAGATCATCCTCCACCCGCCGTGCAGGTCGGCGATCAGGTGTTCGCGCGACTACACCCACTTTCAGCCGCACCCCGCAACTAGTGCGCGGGCCTGGCCCCGCGCTGGGGCGGGCCATACACGGTACGGCGACGACTAGGCAGGACGACGTACTTAGTCCGCACGGAGGGACGGCGCCTGAAAAAGGTGCACAGGGACGACATCCGGCTCACCGCCCTGCCTGGGGAGAGGAACCCAGACGGGGACGCAGGACCCCCCACTCCGGACGACAACGGACGCCGTACGCCGGAGAGCGACGCCGTCCAGGTAGAGGACAACTCGCCAGAAGCGACCCCCGCTAGGAGCCGACCCGAACCGCGCCCATACCGCACCCTAGTGTTCACGAACACCACGTCCAACAGGCCCCGCGACGAAATTGCATACACGCCCGGGACATCACCCGCAGAGGCCGCGTCAGACGACGAGGCGAGGCCACGACCACGGCGGTGGCGGCGCCCGCCCACGTACCTCGACGATTATGCCCTTAGTATGGCCACGGGGGACACCGGGGGCGACCCCGCCCACGACGTGCCAGACGAACCAGAAGAGATCCACGAGAACGCACCGGAGACGGCAGTGGTACCCTGGGAGGGAAGCGGGGTGTACGAGAGCCCCCCACCACAATGCTACCCACGGGGCGATGAAGCAGAGGCCGTGGAGATCGCAGAGCTGTCGCACAGCATAGGTCAATCCGATGCGGGCGACGACGACGGGCCAACGCCGATCGTCACGCAACCCGGAGAGACCGACCCGGAGATCGCCGCCTCAGCATCAGCCGCCATACCCGAACGGGAATGGACTCCGTACCAGTCCACGAACTGTCAACCGCCGCCGAAGGAGGACCTCCGCGGACCGGGACATCGACTGGGGACAAGCGAACCCGCCAGCGAGCCCGCAGAACGACCCCGACGGGCCCACAGACCTCCAGTTCGCCTGGCCGACTTCGACCTGGGAACAGGGCGCAGGGCCTGTCAGCCACAAGGCTACCTCGACGAGTCAACCCCCGGATGTTCGGCGTGGGACGACCCGGGACAGGTGCTCGGGCCCTACCAACTGCGGCCACCGCGAGCACCACCCGGGTGGAGCTGTTGCCGGAGCTAGGAGGCGCCACGACGGCAACCGGGGCGGCGCGCACGCTGGCCCAGTCGGCCCCGATCACCAGGTCCAGTGCGCTGACCCTATCAGCCGCTGACCCCGCACAGGCGCCACGACGCCGCCCCCGGCACGCCTGCCACGACGGCAACCGGGGCGGCGCGCACGTTGGCCCAGTCGGCCACGTTCACCAGGTCCAGTGCGCTGACCCTATCAGCCGCTGACCCCGCCCAGGCGCCACGACGCCGCCCCCGGCACGCCTGCCACGACGGCAACCGGGGCGGCGCGCACGTTGGCCCAGTCGGCCACGTTCACCAGGTCCAGTGCGCTGACCCTATCAGCCACTGACCCCACACAGGCGCCACGACGCCGCCCCCGGCACGCCTGCCACGACGGCAACCGGGGCGGCGCGCACGTTGGCCCAGTCGGCCACGTTCACCAGGTCCAGTGCGCTGACCCTATCAGCCGCTGACCCCACCCAGACGCCACGACGCCGCCCCCGGCACGCCTGCCACGACGGCAACCGGGGCGGCGCGCACGTTGGCCCAGTCAGCCACGTTCACCAGGTCCAGTGCGCTGACCCTATCAGCCACTGACCCCGCACAGGCGCCACGACGCCGCCCCCGGCACGCCTGCCACGACGGCAACCGGGGCGGCGCGCATGTTGGCCCAGTCGGCCATGTTCACCAGGTCCAGTGCGCTGACCCTATCAGCCGCTGACCCCACCCAGACGCCACGACGCCGCCCCCGGCACGCCTGCCACGACGGCAACCGGGGCGGCGCGCACGTTGGCCCAGTCGGCCACGTTCACCAGGTCCAGTGCACTGACCCTATCAGCCGCTGACCCCGCACAGGCGCCACGACGCCGCCCCCGGCACGTCTGCCACGACGGCAACCGGGGCGGCGCGCACGTTGGCCCAGTCGGCCACGTTCACCAGGTCCAGTGCGCTGACCCTATCAGCCGCTGACCCCACCCAGGCGCCACGACGCCGCCCCCGGCACGCCTGCCACGACGGCAACCGGGGCGGCGCGCACGTTGGCCCAGTCGGCCACGTTCACCAGGTCCAGTGCGCTGACCCTATCAGCCGCTGACCTCACACCGGCGCCACGACGCCGCCCCCGGCACGCCTGCCACGACGGCAACCGGGGCGGCGCGCACGTTGGCCCAGTCGGCCTTGATCACCAGGTCCAGTACGCGGAGCCAACCAGCTGCTGAGCCGCGAACCACGCCGGGATGGAGCGGCCGGAGCTAGGGGTGGCCCCATGTTAGCGGGACCATAAGCGGCGCAAGGTCGGGCTTCACAGGGGGGGGGGGCGTTTGACGTCGTCTGGCCGACGACCACCCCAGAGCCCGACCTGCACCCGCCAGTATACGCTCCCGCTAACGGAACACACCCCTGGCCATGGCCCACCCGAGTCAGGCGACCCGAACAGCAATTAAAGACAAAGCCGCGGAAACCTGAGTAGACAAGAGAAGAACCGTACCCATTCCTCCTGAAACATTAAATGAGGATTTTAGCGACAATAAAATCTCTTCCAGACACACCCGTTTGGAGTCTAGCGTAATGAGGTCACGCCTGGCGCGAGAGAGGCCGAGCCTCCCTCGGACGCCATGCCAGTTCGGCAGTTCAGCGCAGCTCATGGACCGGGGCGGACCTACGTCCCACGGAGAGGCAACATCCTTTGTCTACATTGAAAGTAACGTCCGGTAACTATAGCCATTAATTAACCAAACCCCTTTTATTATTTAACCTCTCCGTGAGTACCCGGTCCCTTTTTTCGGTCCCGGACCTAATCCGGCCGCATCAACTTAAGGACACCCCGCACCACACTTGGTCAACGGGGCTGCTCTTCAGCATACGGCACGGGCCGTCTCCCGCAATGTACGGAACTTTGTTTAAGGTCACGCGCACGGCGCTGACCACAAACCCGCAAGGGAACTTGGACAAACTTAATTGCGGTGCGTGTTTCACCACAGTGGGCACAACACCCGCGCCGAGACATTTGCATACGGGATTGGCCGTCTCCAATCGCCCGCCCCTTAATTCAGTGTATTTTTGTATCCCGTATTTTGTACTGCTAACTTACGTTACCCGAGTAACGAGTGCCACGTAACTTGTGCGCGCCCCCTTAATCCAGTGTATTTTTGTATCCCGTGTTTTGTATTGCTAACGTACGTTACCCGAATAACGAGTGCCACGTAACTTGTGCGCACCACCTTAATTCAGTGTATTTTTGTATCCCGTATTTTGTATTGCTAACTTACGTTACCCGAGTAACGAGTGCCACGTAACCTGTACGCGCCCCCTTAATTCAGTGTATTTTGTGTCCCGCCTTTGTGTTACGAAATTACGTTACCTACGTACCCAGTGAGACGTCTGAGACATAACAGCATCCGAGGCCACGTAACGCGGAACACAAACAATAAGGCGCCACGGAATAACAAGTAAAAAACCCCCGGGGACCTCTGTAGAGTGTTGTATCGTGTACGACTCGCTCCTCTGAATAAAAGGTACGACACCACCACCTCAACTCCACGTCTCTTATTTAAAATCATCTCACGCAACACCGCCGCCGGCCCTAGTGGGCCACGCAGGGGCACATACATCCACGACCCCAAATTCACGACTAGAAACGAGCTAGTCTGGCGCCCACCCGGACAACACAGATCAAGAACCGCCTTTTCCCACTAGGAGCCACACCGGGACTCGAGCCCGAGACCCCGGACGACGGCAGTACAATTAAGTAGAAATATATATTTAAAAATATACACTACCTAGCGTAAAAAAAAAACTCATTCAGAAAGATCAGACATCGCTTCCCCAACACAAAATGTTCGATGATAATAGTCACAATCCCTAATAACATACATGTGAAATAGAAAGAGTTAAAGACACAGACTTTAAAAAGACAATCACTCGTTAAAGACGTGTAAAAGTTAAAGGACTAAGCTAAATGAATATAATGAAGCGTGCGACAAAACACGTTTCCTATAATAAATGTCACATCCCAAATAAATTAAATTCATCATCTAAAAGTAAAAGTTTTTTTGTTCACCTAAACGAAACCTAAGTTCAAAAACACATATGTAAGAGATTTACCGCATTATAATTAAGTATATTGAATGGAATTGCGAACTCTTGTTCGCACAAATCATTTTAATTATGTATGTTCGCAAACAAGTTGAAAAAAAAATGGATTAGTGTAAGAAATTTGATGTTTGCTCAAGTGCTATGTAGTGACAAGAAACGATAAATACGGAATTATGTATAATTAGATACCAACCATACAATTATAACAATTTAAACACGAAACATATAAAAAAAATCCTCGGGTATGTCGTATATCTAGAACCATACTGTCATCAGTAGTTGCCTGTACACATAATGAAGTAATAATAAAACATCCAGTGGTTACAAACAGAAATATTACAAAAATATGCACTTAACAATGACTTAGGTTATCCAGAAGCATATAGTTATAAATATATCAATTAAAAAGTAAACCAAATTACCAATAATATGGAATCACTTCAAAAAAAGTAAACAGAGTTCAGACATTACAAACACAGAAAGGTGAAAAAACGCATCAGTAAGATGAAGCTTCAAAGACCAATTCCCCTCGCGGATAAAGGATGATAATCATTGCAGTAGCACACATTGTCCCACATATGTATCGAAACACAAGGTTAGATCGTAACACACACACACACACACACACACACACGACTTCCAGGATGTTTCCACCATCATGTTTGGAACCTTTATACTTATTTTAAATCTAAATTTACATTGATTAACAACGAGAACTGTAATATATAAACAACAGCACCGATAGTAGCTAAACACAAGCACACTTAATAGAATATTCTCCATCACTTTCACAAACCCATATAAAGACCTTAAACTCTGCCGGCCACCGCAGCCCAGCACGAGTTGCCAGACGTGTCCTTCACAGAAAGAAGGGGTTGCCAGTGCGCAACCAATATGTAATTATTGTAAAAGACGCATCTAAAAAATCAAACATGAACGTTAAATCTGGCTAGCAGTCTCATAGTTTAAGTGAAAACAGGCCGGAACACAACTTGGTAAAATAATATTAGCTATTCCTAAACCTTAAATATATACAATGTAAGAAATCGCACTAGCCAACTTAACACTCGTATTCCACAAAATATAAGTTCATCGAGATACAATGACACACGAATATATGCATGAATGATAGAAAAATACTATAGAAGTCACAAAAATTCAAAACATATTTATCAAAGTACCCTTTCAATACTAACCCCAATGAAGCAGAAAATTCCATTACACCCCAAGCATTGTATATGAAAGTAAGCACATATCACAATTGAACTAGAAAAAATAAATATAAAAAAAGCTAGCGAACACACAGACAAATATTCATCATAGCACCATTGGGTGGAAAGAAGATAGTACCATCAATTTCATCTCTACAGCCACATGCATTATGTAACGTGCTGCTGCGCTCAATCAATATGAAATGTCGTCTAAAGAACGAATATAGATTGGCCGTGGAAGCGCCAGGCAGAAACAGTACTAAACACATTACCCATAGGGGCACAGCGCACGCACAACAAAATTTATGATTAACCTCCTTAAAACTTGGTAAGGTTATGTGGATCGTGATCAAGGATATGAAAATAATAAGATCTGGTTTGGTTTACATTGGCATTTACTTAATTATTTCGTTGCTGTTATTTCTTCTTTACAAACCTTATTCCACTGAAGATAACCCATGGCATTAAAGCCTAAACAAAATACCAAGAAAATTGTTGACCTTATTTGCTATACTTAATACATTAAATCTTGTTAAACAATAAACCAAATGGGAGGCTCCGGGGCGAGATATTATAATAAGTAACAATGGTTATATTTGACTGAATCAAAGGTCATTTGGTTTCTTAACTTTACAGGCCATTGAATATTTAGCGCGCAGGCTCTTCATAAGACAAATTATAAAAAAAATTACATTTACTCGTTAAATGAATAAAAGTGTCCTGAAACTGGTTGTTCAGAATTATAAATTATTTTGTGGTTTTTCCACTCAGGGAAAAATATGTTGAAAGCTGGAACTCTTGAGAAATTCTACGATTGCAGGAGGCGATGAATCTCGGTGAACTAACTCATGAAACGCATGGGAGTTGAATTTGGAGCGGAATCTCTCATCCTAGTTCTTGATCCCCGCCTGCAACCAGTATTCCCATCAAATTAGGTTGGTTAACAGGCGGCTGATGTTGGGCGAAGTTAAGCCCACGAGAACAGGAAAAGAAAAGTGTGTGTGGGGCGACGAAATAACTTACCTAAGCTGCGGGGTGGAGTAGATCAGGTCGGTCCCTGGAGATGGCCAGGTGATGCGCGACGCGGAAGATTGCTGTCGCCATGAAGAATAATAAGTAAAGACAAAAAACTATTTCAAAAAATAAACTATTTCGGGCAGCAAAAAAATTAAAAATTGAGTGCTAAGGCACATGGCCTTGTCGATAACCAACTACATGCTTTAGAGAAAGCCGTTCACGACTTTTCAGAAGCGCGTTGTCTCGGGCTGCGAAGAGAGATCCGCCCTTACCGCGTGCTGCCTGCCGAATCTTTTTGAAATGGCGTCGGGGCGCCTAATTAAAGTAAGCATCTGCCCCTAGCCAAAGAAGGGGGTGGTGGTGATTGCCCGAAGGTGTCCGGAGATGCCCGAAGGGGCGAAGCAGACTGCAACCTGTTCGCTGCGCTCTCACGCGAGTCGTAGGCGAACTAAAATCGCAATCGCACTGCGACTGCTGCCAAGGTCGATTGTGACAAGCTGTCTCTTATGGGAGGGATGAGTATTGCACTCTGGTGGCCAAGACGAGAACCTGCCGCAAAATTTTTTTTAATAATATTGTTATGAATTAATTTTTTTAATAATTAAATTTATGTTTATTTGTAAATTTATGTTTATTTGTTGAAAATTATCAAAAACTAATGGTTAAAAGCAGAGTCCTTTTATAATAAAAAAATGAATAGATTTTAAAATTTATTATTAAACTATTTTTTTTAATTAATTGAAACCTATATGTTAATTTTTTAAAGGAAATAAATTTATTTTAAGAATTTATTATTACAACTACTTTGTAGATAATTGCTTCCTGATGATGGCGACTGCAATGTCGACCAAAACGTCGGTGAATTTCGCATTAAACTATTTTTTTTTAATTAATTGAAACCTATATGTTAATTTGTTAAAGGAAATAAATTTATTTAAGAATTTATTATTACAACTTTTTAATTAATTTAAATCTATATTGATTTGTTGATTTATTATCAAAAACTTATGGTTATACGTGGATTCATTTTATAGTAAAAATTAATATATTTATTTAACATTATTTTAATGTTTTATCTCACATTATTTCCCTACCATCGACCGACAAATACTACGTTTTTTTGTTTTCATCGTTTACTTTGAGATTTTTTTTCCCTTTAGGGTTCTTTATAAAAGATGTTGTAAAATATTGCCGCCGCTACATAATTATTTTCCAGAGTTGACACACAGAATTGAAGAGCGTATTGCTTCCATTACTCTAAAAAGTTTTTAACCAATGTGTTTGCTCGCGTTAGCACTATCGTTCTATATTTAGATCACTTGTTATTGTGTTTAAGCGGAGGTATTTGCCTTGTGCTCGGGGTTCGTATCCCATCCGGTGGGTACGAGTGGTTAGTTCTGTGTGTAAATGTGGCGGATGTTGCTGTGAGCCTGCGAGTGTTCTCGAGTTGCACTCGTTTCCCTCTCAAAAGCGGAATGTAGTTGACGTTACAATGCATCGGTGAGGGGGTTATCTCTAAGTTAATTGTATCAATCGTGGAATTTCGCAACCAGTATATAGAGCGAATAAGAGAGATAAAGAGAGAGAGAGAGAGAGAGAGAGAGAGAGAAAGAGAGAGAGATATGAAGAGAGAGGTTTTGTAGGTTTTTCATTAATGGTTTTACAATTGTGAGTTAGCGCACATACTTTTTAATAGTTGTAATTAGATTTATTTTTTAAATACATTGTAATTTTATCCTCCTAATTTTGCTACACAACGATTATACACTAAAAGATTCCTGTGAGGTTAATAAAAGTATGTATGTATATATATATATATATATATATATATATATATATATATATATATATATATATATATATATACATATATATATATATACATGGGCGCAAATCTGTAGGATTTCCAGGGGGGGCCCGTGAATTCTGTGGTTTAAGAATTTTGCGCTAGAGGTCAACTGAAACAAGTCTTCTCTGGATGATAAGCTCGTATGTTATACACTTTATTTTTACGTAAGTGATATTAACAATAAAGCAGAGCAACATATGTTTTAGTAATCATTAATTAATGACTATAAGAAGTGATCTCTCAAACATGTTTGAATAATTTGCTAACCTAAATACATAAAATATCCATGAAAAAATCTATAAAAATAATATACGTGATTATAATGCAAATAGATAACACCCCACCCATTTTCCAAAAGTGTTTATTCTAATTTCAGATCTTGAAGCAAAATCTTTAGCTAATTGATGTAAACTAAGTTCATCCAAACGACTTTTGTGAACATGACACACAGTCACTGAGTTGAGACGGGTTTGAGTCGTGGTACTTCTTAACCGTGTCTTCAGACGCCTCAGAGCGCTGAAGCTGCGCTCAACTTCGCATGAAGAAGCTGGAATAACTAAGAGCAATTTCACCAGTGAAAACAGAATAAAATTTCACAAATTATGTATTTATGCTGCCGCTATAACAAGAAATACTAAAACAGAATAAAATAAATTTTAAGTGGGGCTCCCATACAACAGACATGATTTTTTTTGCAGTTTTTATAGATAATGGTACGGAACCCTTCGTGCGCGAGTTCGATTCGCACTTTGTCGGGTTTTTTATGCCACATCACATAATTACTGCGATTCAAATGCTGTTCGTAAAATTCTTTGTTCACAGTGTTTGATGCGCCCTAAAAACCCAAAGCGCCAAAGCTAATAAACGGATCAACATAAAATTAACGATCGAATCATATTAAAACCCTTAAAGACTATTTTATTTAGTAAAGCCATCAACCAGGTAAAAAATAAAAAATCTTAAAGACACAAATGTTAAATATCGGAGATAGAACTATGAAATTTATACTACAGCTAATTGAACCACATACATTTCTCGGCTTATATTTAGTATAATCAGTATTTTGGCAGTGAATTATTTAGTTAAAATATGCCGCTTGATTAGTTATTAAAGAGACGCGTTTGCTTCCTTATTAACTTAAATACGGATATGTAACGTTTAAATACTTCTTTCTCACTCTTACTTCTGTTTACTCGTGCAGTGTTGCAGTTATCAAATAACAAATGTTATAAAGTGATTATCGGCCATGAATTGTGAAAATTATCGTTTGATAATAAAAGGAGAGTGATTTTAAATTCCATATTGACGAGGAAAAAAATTATTCCCTGTATATTCACATGTAATGTACAGAGCAGCTAGCCTTACAGAATGGAGATGAGCTAAAAAATTCCAGAAAATGGTATATAAGTTTCAGTTCGTAAATAAACTAAATTCTGCTATAATAACTGTTAAAGTATTAAGTTCTTTATTTCCTGGGAAAAATAACGTTACATAATCACTTAAATAAAATATATTACTTAAATAATAATCACTACTTATAAAACAATCAAGCTTACCAGGTGAGAATCAGATTCTGTTTTCCGTTTCTTCCGCGTCACGAACTTATCCATGTTGATGTTTGCCAAGAAAGCAGAAGACTGGCGCACACGAGAGCAAAACCACTTTAAAAACAGACTACCTGAAACCTATAATACTGTCGTTTCAGAGGACAAGGTAGTGTGCGTAACAATGGGGAGGAAATGCTAACGGAACCCTACCCTAGCTTCGTCCTTTGGAATGAACGGTTTCTAGGAATTAAGGGTTTCAATGTTCTCACTAGAAAACTCCATACCATGGCTTTCGCAGAAGGGGTAGGGGAAAATAACTACGGAACTCGAAGGTAGGAATGTAAAGCATGTCAAAGTGTCTGTCGTCGTTGTAAATAATAATCTGATATATATATATATATGTTGTGTACACCATTAACTTTAAAATCACGAAGTGGGCCCCCCCAAGGAGGGGCCCATTAATTCCAGGGGGGGCCCGGGCCCCCCTGCCCCCCCGGGATCTACGCCCATGTATATATATATATATATATATATATATGTTGTGTACACCATTAACTTTAAAATCACGAAGTGGGCCCCCCCAAGGAGGGGCCCATTAATTCCAGGGGGGGCCCGGGCCCCCCTGCCCCCCCGGGATCTACGCCCATGTATATATATATATATATATATATATATGTTGTGTACACCATTAACTTTAAAATAACAAAGTGGGCCCCCCCAAGGAGGGGCCCATTAATTCCAGGGGGGGCCCGGGCCCCCCTGCCCCCCCGGGATCTACGCCCATGTATATATATATATATATATATATATGTTGTGTACACCATTAACTTTAAAATAACAAAGTGGGCCCCCCCAAGGAGGGGCCCATTAATTCCAGGGGGGGCCCGGGCCCCCCTGCCCCCCCGGGATCTACGCCCATGTATATATATATATATATATATATATATGTTGTGTACACCATTAACTTTAAAATAACAAAGTGGGCCCCCCCAAGGAGGGGCCCATTAATTCCAGGGGGGGCCCGGGCCCCCCTGCCCCCCCGGGATCTACGCCCATGTATATATATATATATATATATATATATATATATATATATATATATATATATTCTTAATGCATGTGGCTGTAGAGATGAAATTGATGGTACTATCCTCTTTCCACCCAATGGTGCTATGATGAATATTTGTCTGTGTGTTCGCTAGCTTTTTTTTATATTTATTTTTTCTAGTTCAATTGTGATATGTGCTTACTTTCATATACAATGCTTGGGGTGTAATGGAATTTTCTGCTTCATTGGGGTTGGTATTGAAAGGGTACTTTGATAAATATGTTTTGAATTTTTGTGACTTCTATAGTATTTATCTATCATTCATGCATATATTCGTGTGTCATTGTATCTCGATGAACTTATATTTTGTGGAATACGAGTGTTAAGTTGGCTAGTGCGATTTCTTACATTGTATATATTTAAGGTTTAGGAATAGCTAATATTATTTTACCAAGTTGTGTTCCGGCCTGTTTTCACTTAAACTATGAGACTGCTAGCCAGATTTAACGTTCATGTTTGATTTTTTAGATGCGTCTTTTACAATAATTACATATTGGTTGCGCACTGGCAACCCCTTCTTTCTGTGAAGGACACGTCTGGCAACTCGTGCTGGGCTGCGGTGGCCGGCAGAGTTTAAGGTCTTTATATGGGTTTGTGAAAGTGATGGAGAATATTCTATTAAGTGTGCTTGTGTTTAGCTACTATCGGTGCTGTTGTTTATATATTACAGTTCTCGTTGTTAATCAATGTAAATTTAGATTTAAAATAAGTATAAAGGTTCCAAACATGATGGTGGAAACATCCTGGAAGTCGTGTGTGTGTGTGTGTGTGTGTGTGTGTGTTACGATCTAACCTTGTGTTTCGATACATATGTGGGACAATGCGTGCTACTGCAATGATTATCATCCTTTATCCGCGAGGGGAATTGGTCTTTGAAGCTTCATCTTACTGATGCGTTTTTTCACATTTCTGTGTTTGTAATGTCTGAACTCTGTTTACTTTTTTTGAAGTGATTCCATATTATTGGTAATTTGGTTTGCTTTTTAATTGATATATTTATAACTATATGCTTCTGGATAACCTAAGTCATTGTTAAGTGCATATTTTTGTAATATTTCTGTTTGTAACCACTGGATGTTTTATTATTACTTCATTATGTGTACAGGCAACTACTGATGACAGTATGGTTCTAGATATACGACATACCCGAGGATTTTTTTTATATGTTTCGTGTTTAAATTGTTATAATTGTATGGTTGGTATCTAATTATACATAATTCCGTATTTATCGTTTCTTGTCACTACATAGCACTTGAGCAAACATCAAATTTCTTACACTAATCCATTTTTTTTTCAACTTGTTTGCGAACATACATAATTAAAATGATTTGTGCGAACAAGAGTTCGCAATTCCATTCAATATACTTAATTATAATGCGGTAACTCTCTTACATATGTGTTTTTGAACTTAGGTTTCGTTTAGGTGAACAAAAAAACTTTTACTTTTAGATGATGAATTTAATTTATTTGGGATGTGACATTTATTATAGGAAACGTGTTTTGTCGCACGCTTCATTATATTCATTTAGCTTAGTCCTTTAACTTTTACACGTCTTTAACGAGTGATTGTCTTTTTAAAGTCTGTGTCTTTAACTCTTTCTATTTCACATGCATGTTATTAGGGATTGTGACTATTATCATCGAACATTTTGTGTTGGGGAAGCGATGTCTGATCTTTCTGAATGAGTTTTTTTTTTACGCTAGGTAGTGTATTTTTTTAAATATATATTTCTACTTAATTGTACTCTCATGTGTATACGTCAATATTTACCTAATTTTCTGTTCAGTTTAGACTTTTGAAATTGCTCTTTTGGTTCATTCTCCTGTCTTGTGTTTTTTGAGGCTGTGGTATTTAATGTATTGTTTCTTTTATATAATACTTTCAGTTATGGCGGTTACACCTGTTCTTATTGGCATACATGTGTCTTTTTAGTACAGCATCTGTAGTATATGGAATGTAATTTCTCCTGACCATCTCTGTGGGTTTATGAAGTGTTTGGGTTTGAGTCTTATGGTCGTTTCGATGTAGGCTGCAATATGCCTGTAGGCGTTGTTTTGGTTTTTTCGAGTTGACTTGTTATTTCTGGTAACTATATTATGATAATATTAAAGGATTATATATGTGATGGTAGAATTTCAAGGAACGTTTATGATGAGAATTATACAGTTTTGTTTGTGTACACGCTTCAGTTACTTCAATACTTATTATTAGTATTATCCTGACACTATGTTTATTTTAATGTAAAGATATTTTATATAGAAGAGAATTGGTTATTTTATGTCTGGCAATACATGGATTAGCACTAGTAGGTAGTACATAGTTGGTGGGCAATGAGTATTCGTACACCACATGTTTACTTTCATGTAATTATTATTTCCTTCTTTACTCCTTGTCACTTGAAAGTCGTTGTCGGGCTTCGTCGTTCACGTTACTTAGTTTAAAGGCATGGGTGGTGTAATTAATAGTTTGCAAGGCATCCTTGTTTTAGATATTTTAATATATTATTTTATCCTGCTGGAGGCTTGTGTTCGGAGGGGCGCTGCGTGTTTGTTATTTACGTCTGCCCTCCGGCAAGTGAAAGTTACTTACTGGTGACCTCACGAGGTTCGCCGAGGCGACTGTGGCGGTCTCTTGGGGAAGGCAGATATAATTTTTGTGTTTTCTGGACTATCGCCGAAGCGATGTGGTTTTTGAGGCATGGATTTGCTATGTCTGCAAACGATTTTGGCTAAGTGGTTATTAATATGAATATCATCGTGTGTTCTTTCACAAACATTACTGGTGTGTTCTATTCTGGTTTCGTCGGAATGGGATTATAGTGCTTCTTATGCTTAATGGAATGCATAGTAGTAGAATATATATTCTTACCTGAACCAGTAACCTTTTACTTTATGTTTTGTTATTAACGCCAGAGCTTTCTATGCTTATTGGGTGTAGTTATATAGGTTATTTTTTTTACCCCGATATATCCTTAATTATTATTTACTAGTATGAGGACTATAGTTGGTCTCTGATTATTCCTCTACCACTATATAGAGATTGTGTTTTATCTAGCCTTGATGGGAAGTGAACAATAATCTTATAAGCATTTACAACATGACTCATATAATATTCTTTCACTCCATATTTAGAACACCACACTCTATGTCATGAGCGAAAGGGAAGGATGGATAGCAGTTAATATTTTTTTTTGTATGATTATTTAGTAACGATGGTATAACTATTTTATAATGATACATAGTTTATTAGAATAACATGCTATGTTTATAGCCGGGAACTAGTTTACTTATATGAAAGATAAATTAGTCAGAGCTGATGATAAGCATATGTATTACAGAGACCGTTAAAACGACTTATGTTTATATTCCTACAAAGTTTGACTATATAAACCTGCAGGTATTTAGTTTAGGGTATAACGCGTTTTACTTACATATATATTATTTAATGGCTATACATACACTTTATTACTATATTTAATAACGTCTTGTGGCTATATCGCTTTGTACTTCCTATTTATTGCCTACACAAATACTATAAAGAATTTTATTTATTAATGAATGTATACTAGCTGGGCTAGCACTAAAGACTCGTATGTGCGTCTTTTTAACAAATGGGAATAGCATGTTTTGTCTCTGGTGTTGTGCCGTTCGTTCGCGAGGTCTTATGTGGGCTGTGGTGTATTTTTCGGTTGCTTAATAACATATTTTGATTATGTAGGTATTTATGGTTATTGATATTTCTTTGTGTTGTCATTTATCGGGTCATGCCATTTGGTGTGTTGGAGAGTGTGGTAGTTTTTATAATATTGTTCTCGTAGATAAATTTTTTAAAATTCTGGTTTTGGTTTATTGTGATTTACTTATGGGTTGTGTTTAGCCTAGTGGTATTTGGGGGTCCGTCCTTATTTATTTCATCAATGTGTTACTGAATTAGTATTTTTATAACCTTTCTTGCTTTTGCTGTCGATTGTTTATTTTATTACGTCATATCTCTATTTTCGCGTTTGTTTTATTTTACGTATAGGGATGTCTTTTTACTCTTTGCATCATGCTGTCTCATTAAACTATTATTATTTCATGGGAGTTTTCGCTGCTGAGGTTTTTCTGCATTGCGCTGTATTGCGTTTGTGAGTGTCTGCTATATAATTTTGGTTGTTATTTACACTTGATTTAAGGTTTTTGTCACATGCATTCGGCGGTTTCATGTAGTACTGGGCTGTACGTTTTTAATTGTGTTCCACGCTTAGGCTCTCCTGCAAGTTGGTATAGCGCGCGGGCCAGGGTCGAAAAATAACTTTCTTTTCTCGCTGGCTTTCGTCGCACCAGGAATTTGTCAACAGTTTTCAGAGTGCGTCTACGGAGTACAGACGTGCGCTCCCGCTTTGTAATATATTTTATAAATTTACTTATTGTTAAACGCTGTCGGTTGTGCGGGTTGCTCTCCACACGGCGTATATAGGTGTTACTATTTTTAATATATCTTTTCGTCTGCGTTTTTTTTTTTAATTACATATCGCCGGGGTGGAGTGGGTGCATTCCGGTGAGTTTTTCCTTTATGTATGCTTATTTGCGGTGCGCGAACAGGCTTACAGCTCCCCTACACGGTCGTTTGTACAACGTTTATTTATATTTATTTGTTACAAGTCGCCGGGGTGGGCGGGATGCGTTCCGGTGAGTTTTTTTATGTATGCTTATTTGCTATTTTTTTTATTACCTCGGTAACATACGTAATTTGTTTCTGACGATCGTGCCGCAGCTACATTTTATTTTTAATTACTGAACGCTTCGTGTTAACTGCAGGGGTCCCTTAATACATTCCTGGTCGCACGAGCGGGGCTCTCAGCACGGTGTTTGTACTCGACGTAAAGTAATGCTTAACACCTTGGCAGAGAGCCGATTACTACACATTGTTTGTATAATATTTATTTTTTACTTGACGTAAAATAATAGTAACTATGCTTAATACTTAACTTTCTTTACAATATTTTAGGTTTTAACTATGCTTATAACACTAAAACATATTCGTGAGCGGGCTGCTCCCGCTTTGTAATATATTTTATAGGTTTACTTATCGTTAAACGCTGTCGGTTGTGCGGATTGCACTCTACACGGCGTACATAGGTGTTACTATTTTTTTTAATATATCTTTTCGTCTGCGTTTTTATTTGTTACACGTCGCCGGGGTGGGTGGGGTGCGTTCTGGTGAGTTTTTATTTTATGTATGCTTATTTGCTATTTTTTTTATTACCTCGGTAACTTATGTCGGTCGTGCCGCAGCTAATTACTTAACGTTACATGTTAACTGCAGGGGTCCTAACTATGCTTATTTTCTGTTTTCCTAATATTATATAATTTAATTATGCTTATTACTTAAAGCATTTTTAAAGACATTATTATGCTTATAATATGATGTGTGGTGTTATAATTGCGCAGTTTATGAGTGACGCTCCAGCGGACAACATCTCGCTCTCTCTGCGCGGGATTTTTGAGGTTATGTTTCTTTAGTCATAGCTGGTATGGCGGGGCTTTAACGCATACTGGTGGTGGGAGTGGGGTAGACATAGTTAGTATGGTGCCATTTTTGAGGTTATGTTGCTCCGGGTATTTAGTCATAGCTAGTATGGCAGTGTTTGTTTTAAGCATACTGGTGGTGGGGATGGGGTAGACATAGCTAGTATGGCGCTTTTTTGAGGTTATGTTTCTCTCAGGTATTTCGTCATAGCTATTATGGTGGTGTTTGTTTTAAACATACGCTGGGTGGTGGGGTTGCGGTATTTGCTTTTCGATATTTAAACATGGCGGTATTTTATTTCTTTTCCAAATTTAAATATGGCTGTTGGAAATTTAAATTGGCGGTTTCGGCATAGCTAGTATGGAGGGGGTTTCTTTTAGGCATACTTGGGGTGTGTGTGTGTGTGTGTGTTTTAAGCTTACATCATGGTGGCATAGGCATAGCTAGTATGGCGGGGCCTTTACGCATATTTTTTTTTAAATTTAAATATAGCGGTATTTTATTTCTTTTCGAAATATAAATATGGCGATTAAGCATACTCGGATTGGAGGGTTTTCGTCATAGCTAATATAGGGGTGGGGTTTTATAGACATAGCTAGAATGATTGTATCATTTAAACATTTCTTTTTTCGAAATTTGGTGGTTGGGAATTAAACATTGCGATTAAGCATACCTGTAGTGGGGTTGGAGGGGTTTAGTCATAGCTAATATGGTGGTAATTGATTTTAATATATTTTGTAATTTAACAATATGGCGGTTTGCTTTTCGAAATTTAAAACATGACAGTTAAGCATAATGGTGGGGGTTTTAGGCATACTTGGGGTGGGGGTTTATAGAC
Source organism: Bacillus rossius redtenbacheri (assembly GCF_032445375.1). Taxonomy (NCBI): domain Eukaryota; kingdom Metazoa; phylum Arthropoda; class Insecta; order Phasmatodea; family Bacillidae; genus Bacillus; species Bacillus rossius. Next base: position 11,089,393 of record NC_086331.1, on the reverse strand, counting down.
ATATATTTCTTTTTCGATTTATTTCTTTTCGAAATTTAAATATGATTGTTTAGGCATAGCTAGTATGGCGGGGGTTTTAAGCATACAACATGGCGCCTTTATTATGCTTATAATATGATGTGGGGGGTTATAATTGCGCAGTTTATGAGTGACGCTCCAGCGGACAACATCTCGCTCTCTCTGCGCGGGATTTTTGAGGTTATGTTTCTTTAGTCATAGCTAGTATGGCGGGGCTTTTACGCATACTGGTGGTGGGGGTGTGGTAGACATAGCTAGTATGGTGCCTTTTTGGGGTTATGTTTCTCCCAGGTATTTAGTCATAGCTAATATGGCGGTGTTTGTTTTAAGCATACTGGTGGTGGGGATGGGGTAGACATAGCTATTATGTTTCTTTAGTCATAGCTAATATGGCGGTTGGAAATTAAACATTGCGATTACGCATACTCGGTGTGGAGGGGTTTAGTCATAGCTAATATGGCGGTGGTTGATTTTAGCATTTTTTTTTCGAAATTTAAACATGGCGGCGATTGTGGAGTGGTGGGGTCTATAGGCATAGCTAGTATGGTGGTATTTCTTTTTCGAAATTTAAACATGACAGGTTAAGCATAATGGTGGGGGGTTTGCTTTAAGCATACATCATGGCGTCAATTGTTTTAAGCATACAACATGGCGGCGGTTGTGGAGTGGCGGGGCTTTTAAGCATATTTTTTTGACATTTAAACATGGCGGTTTAAGCATACAATATGGCAGGTATTTTAAGCATAGCGGTTTAGTCATAGCTAGTATGGCGGTAGTTGTTTTTGGATCATTTTTATAATTTAACAATATGGCGGTTAAGCATAATGGCTGGGGTTTTAGGCATACTTGGGGTGTGGGGTTTATAGACATATATTTTTTCGAAATTTAAGCATAGCTAGTATTGCTTTTCGAAATTTTAAAGACATAGCTTCTTTTAAGCATAGCTTCTTTTAAGCATATGTTCGTTATTTAATTCCTCATACTTCATCTGGTCCCGTGGTCTAGTGGTCAAGGCGTCCGCCTCGTAACCACGACGTTGGTGCGTCCCTGGGATCGAATCCACCCAGCGCCCAGGTATTTTTGTATACAATTCCCGCCTTCGGAGCGACGGTGGCGCGCTCCGGTAACTAAAGGCTGAACTAAGATGGCGGTCTCCAGCAGACGGAAAAAGATGGCGGCCCCCAGTGGCGGCGACGGTGGCGCGCCTTGGTAGCCAATGTCAACAACAATGGCGGCCTCCACGTGACAAGATGGCGGCCCCCATGAAACAAAATGGCGGCCCCCAGGCTGGTACTGGCGCTGTGTTTACATTTCAATGTTTACATTGAGCCAGTAACAGCCTACTACTCCTACTGATATATATAATAAGTACTACAGTTGCCATGTGTATATTGTGTATTGTGTACCATAGACAATAAGATGTAGTGTCTAAATCTTCCATAGGAATATGTAAAGTAATGATAGGTCAGAGACTAAAGTACGACCTGGTTGTATATGTAACTTAAACAATCGCAGCTCTCCGACTGCTCTGTCAAGTAACTGTCAAAGGACTATCAGCAAAATGTTCAGGAATTTCTCCCATTTGCATCACCTGGTGGTGTTGCCTCTAATACAGCATATATGGGGCCTAATGCATTGTACAGGCAAGCTTACTGGATGCAGCAACCAACTGCTACTGAGTGTGGCCAGTGTGTGGAGGATAGTGAGGTTCCCAACTATGATTAGTAGTAAGGGTAGTCGGAAGTATAAAATACCGACTTGTGGACCAGACCAGCCAAATTCAGCCTTGGCTTGGACAGCCCAAAGAAAACTCGAATCTCGGAGAAACTGGCATTGGAGAGGGGACGAGGTGTTCTCGTGGCTTGATGCATCACAACAGAAGACAGGCAAAAATTAACAGTTCGCAGTGCAGTCAGGAGGTATAAAGTATCGAACTAGCCGCATAATTTGTGAAAGGTCTCAGAACTGCTGAAAAAATTAGTGGACTATGAGAGACGACAACTCGAAAAGCCTGCCCGACCACGAATGGTGAGGGATCACGCAGGTGACACCAGAAGCATGGCAGGGCGATGAGTTCATCGTTTCGTCGCAAGGTAGCGGGCGAGGCACGCCACTCGCGGTGAGGTGGTGGAGGCAAGAGGCAGCTCGCTGCTTTATGGCTCTGTTGCGCCTATGTTGCAGGCTGGCTATAGAGAACCTCTCACCGACACCTCTGTTAAAATATATGGGCACAACACAGGGTGTGTCTGCCATGCACAGGGCTTAGAAAGACATCAACAACTCGTGCATTCACGTTGGATAAGTGAATGCGCTTCAAAATTTTCCAAATCACCACTCCCTGATTTCTTGTAGAACATCGGGTTAGGCATCATTTAGCTATAGGGAGCAGGTTTCCTCCAGTGTGTTCGCTGGTTTATTGCTGCCTGCCACTTTTATCTTAGAGAGCCATAAAGGCTAAAATTCGCTTTTCCCCTGTGGTCTTGATCCCAGCGCACAGATGCACCTAGCTGGTTCGTCAGTTCCCTTTTCTTAGCAAGGCCATTTTTAATGCTAACAGAAAGCATATAAGTCTTGGTCTGGTATGTAAAGGTTCCTCCTTAACTTCATCCTTTTGAACCAAAGGGGCCCACAGCCACTTCAAATGTGTGAGACTGACCAGTGTGGAAGGGTTGTAGTTAAAAAAAATTGCCATATCAGAGATCTTCACAGCAGAGAAATCTGGGGAAAATTAAATCGAGAAGTAATATTGGGGATTTATTACTGAAATTTTCTCCTTCTCTTCCTTCCTACTAACGATGCTTCAGAGACCTACCTGCTACCGACTCTTCAAAAACAGTGGGCATCTTCCTTCCTGCTAGGACTCTTCGGGATGGTGGCATTCCCCTTCCTGCTAGCGACTCTTCAAAGATGATGAGCAGTTAAATCTCCTCCCCTGTCTTCTTACTTCCTCCAGGCATTCTCATCGACTATAACAGCCGGTCATCCCTGGCCGACACGTGGGACATTTCAGCTTTTAATAGTTTATGGTCCGAAGATCTTTGGAACCTACCTTGGTAACCCACGCAGCACTTTATTTAGGGCTCATCACCACTTAAGAATTATATCTGCATCATATGCAAATAGTTTATCCAAGACTCAAGTGGTTTTAGTATTCTGCCAAAGAGCATTCTAGAGTTTGTCAATGTTAATGTAGTGATGCTATTAGGGAATAGATACCACATACTAGGTTTTTGTTTCTTATATGTACGTAAAATGGCATAGTACCACATTACAGTCATACCTAAGTTAGTGCATATCTAGCTTAATAATAAATGCAGCGCATCACTTTGCATGACTTTGTATTCACTTATATTGACAATCTGTGCATCTACAGAACACCTTTTGAGGAACTTTTAAATCATATTTGTCAGGTGCGCGAAACATTGCATAAAGCAGAATTAACCTTTAGTCCAAACAAAATTGCTTGGGCAGAGATCCATGTATGCTACCTAGGGTTTATGATTTCCAATTGAGAGTTGAGGACCTATCCTGGCAAGGCAATGTCAGTTTTTTTTATTTTCATCCTCCCAAAAATTTGAAAGGCGTAAAACAATTTTTGGGGATGGTGGTGTTTTATACTAAATTCATTTCTAACTTTGCACAGTTGACAAACTCCATAACTTACCCGAAGAGGAAAAATGTGGATTTTGTTTGGGGAGCAGAACAGCAACCAGCTTTCGTTAAATTTAAAGAAGCTTTTGGTCAACCTCCTGTCTTAAAACTTCTCAATTTTAAGGAGAAATGTATGTTATTTTAAGATGCTAGTAACATTTCCATAGGCACGTCAGAGAAAAACTGACATATTGCACTACACCACCTACGTGCAGGAGTGTTTGGCATGTTTTTTTGGGATGGAAACGTTCTCAGAATATCTTGAACTAGGAGCTTTCGAGAAGTATAGAGACGATCAAGCTCTAAGTTGGCTACTTGCTTCAAAGTAACGTGATGGTATTCTAGCACATTTGTTAGCCAGATTGTCTGCCTTTAGCTAAGAGGTGGATCATACTTGTGAGACCGAAAACAAAGTTGACGACCCTCTTGCGTGGATTTTTAGTTATGAATAATTTTTCAACCTCAAAATCCTGTAAACAGTCAACCTGAACCTGAGATTAAAACAGTTGAAAAAAGTATTGTTTCAGAATTACAGCAGTTCCCGAATATCAGGATAAGTATAAAGAGTGTCAGAAGATTTTGAGTAGCATTTCCGAGGGAACATCAGAGTAGTGTCTGAATAAATGATTAATAGGGTTAACAACCAAAGCAGGTAAATTTCGTATTTTTGCACCAGAAGAAGTTCGCAGCATGATTTTTGACTTTTACCATAATTAATATTTTGGTTGTCATGTAGGTAATAACAGCATAGCTCGGATTAATCAGTTGTTTACTTGGCCGAGTTTCCGTAAAGAGTAAAAGAGGAAGGGTAAGGCTTGTGTAAAGTGTCAAAAGGCGAAATCACATAATGTCAAAAGTGAAGGTAAATATGATACTAATGCAGCTAGTTATTCTTGGAAACATTTGTATTAAGATGTTTTCGTTCCTTTGCTGCGAATCACCTCAGGTTATACTTATATCTTTGTGGGTGTAGATAGCATTACTAAGTTTTTTTTTTTCACTGAGAAATATTAGTGCTAGGGAAATATGAAGAATTCTGGAACAACACCTGTTTCCTAATTTTGGATTACCTGTTTTAATAGCTTAGGATAATGCCACATATTTTTCGTCAGTAGAGATAAAATGTCTGTTTTTACATGGGGAAGTAAATTGGTCGATGCTACCCTCTACCATCTCCAAAAAATATCTGTGAGAGATATAATCGGACCTAGAAGGTAGCTCTTTGGGCTCTCCTTGATGATTCGCAGTACAAGTGGGATGAATCCATGTATTACCTGGCTTTGTGTTTCAATAATATTGTAGTTGATACTACAATAACTATTCCATTTCAGCTGTTCTTAGAAAGTTCTTTGTTTCACCCTTTGGTTAATGTGTGGTGTTTGAAACCATTTTTGTGGGAATCTGTAAATAATTAAAACATTGAGGATACTCGGGCCGAGGTATCCATAAATTTAACCCAGTATCATTAGGAGCTGTCAGTGATGTATAATGTGAACAAAAATGATGAGTCATTTAAAGTCTGAGATTGAGTGTTACTTGAATCTCACTTTCTCAGCTCCAAAGGGGATTATTTTGCAACATAGTTGGCCCTCCGGAGGTTGGGCCCCTTCAAAATAATCAAGTTTTCAAACATATGTCAGTAGTTTTGGAGGGTCCAAACCAAACATGTCCATGTGAGCCAGTTAAGAAAATTTAAAAATTAGTGTCTTTTGGAATGATGTAAGTTTCTCAAATCAAAGTTGTATTTTTTGTTAAAGTTTTATAATGTGTTAATTAAACTGTCTCTCTTTTGTAAAAAGTATAAAGATTAAGATAAAGATTGTGTCCATCATATACAGTTTAAGTGTTTTAGAAACTCTATTGCCTCTCTAGTCAGTTCCTCTTTGTGAGAGGTTTGACGACACACATCGGAGCTCCCTCGGCTCGCACGGGACCGAGTGCGAGAGTGCGCAGCTCGAACGAGTGTTCTGCGGTGCAGAAAAGTGCGACGATCGGAACGAGCGCCGTCACCGGCTGTTCGATAGTCGCGCATGGAGACTATCGATTAGCGCTGTGCGATTTAAAACGGACGATTATAAAACACTTCCTGGTTGTTATAAATCACCAATTAATTAAAAACATTGTTCAATGTGCGACTATATTATTAAACATGGCTTAGTTCGACTACCGCTCCTTTACACTTAAGCGTGCGAAGATGACCCTTAGAGCCTGATCACCATAAGGGGTCTCGTTCAGTTGCATCTCACTCTGCGCTAGAGCCAAACGCGTTCGCGCACCACGGAGTTTACATCAATCTTTGTCACCATTGAGATGATTGGAATAAATAAATCTTTATGAATCCGTTTCCATCGGCACTGCACCTGGCCTCAATCTGCTTGGCGCTATTCGACTGGTCGCATAACTAATTGATATTTGTTCCTTTAGGACATGTTTCACATAGCCTGGTCACGAGGTGTGGACTAGGCTTCATGAAATGTGGACTTAGCCGCGAGGCTCTCTAGCTTAGTCCGCACAGGGTCTGCTAAATGGGCAACCGAACTTACAGATGATTCATTAACTGCTTTAAATATTTTATATTAGCTATCGACGAAGAAGGTTTTGTGGTTCGGAGACATCTGGTCTATACGTCTGACATTGTACATGACCTGGTCTCGTGGCCCGAAGATTCTTGGCCTATACGTAGAGCATTGTACATGAACTGGTTGGAATGTACTTCATGCACTGAAAAAAAATAGACTTCCATGTTAGGAAGTGCGACAACGAATTTATTTCGTCGGACATGTATAACTTGTCTAGTGTTGTTTTTCGTAGAATGTATGATTAAAAAACTCCACAAAATGTTATGGGAAAACAGAATTTATTATTTATTTTAAGCTTTAGTTATCCTTTCTGTAACCATCATAAAGTGACCACGGGATCCCCCTGCCTTGGTTACTTATTTAAATTATGCTGAAATAAATTCCAAGTAGTTCATGCCGTATGCATGTGAAAGATTGGAAATTCGTTTGTGGCATTTAAAGAACGATCAATTTTTAGACACAACCTTTTATTTGTTACAAGAACTGATTGACAGAGCTGTAAAATACAATCAACTAATGCCACAAGTATCATGAAACACAATTAATTATTGAACTGGTTATGGTTCACACGCCATGTAAAACCTCTGACATCTAGTTGGCCATACATGTTTATTAAACTGACGTATCTACAAACAAGTTATTGTCGTTACAAGATCTCTCACGAAGAGTAACTACCAGTTTTGCATAGCTGAACACAAGTTCAAGGTCAAGACTAAAGTATGATCGGCCGTGTACATCGTACATCGGACATAATTCGCTACGATCCCAAACCTCGCTAAATCTCACAAATTAAATTTGACATCGACTGCCTGTTGACGAGTCTGTCCAAGAAATGACTAACGTCAAATCATCTTATCCCTTGTCTTAGAACCTAAACAATACCAGATTGCGATTGCTAAACCCATTACCAACATCGTGATACAAATGGCTAGTATACAGGCTATACTATCGTCAAGCACGCCAATACTCGAAAGTGAACCCCCAAATGTCACGCACAAAATGTAGTAACAACATAAACTAACATAAACATAAACGAAATAAATAAAAAAAAAAAGACTGAAATGTGTGGAAATGTTATCTACTTGATCATATTAATGTGAAATAACCGATAGAATCTTAAACGATACAATTGGAAATTAAATAAATCAACATATACCGAAATGAGTCGGAAACCTAATATATCAAATTAAATCACTTAATACAATATAAATTGAATTTTTTGAACCCAAATGTAATTAAATAAATAAAATGAAGTAAAATTACATGAAAAACCATCAAAAGAACCCATTGTATCGTTTAAAGGCTTCTGAACCATCATAAGCAAGCAATTACAAATTCAAACACTAATGGATTAAGGCGAATAGAGCTTATTCCACTCAACAAGGTTACAAAAGGCCTATCCTGCTCACGATCACATGGAAATAATCAACCTCACTTTAAGCTTAGCTTCCTAATTTCTGTCGCTTCAAGAGCTCGACGACCAAGGAGCAATATGTCATACTGCCCTCAAAACCAAATCTACGATATCACTCATATGCATGCGCGCAGGGAAAGGAACCGAATCAGGAGGGGAGGGAGGGAGAAGTAATGCTGAACGGGAGGGGAAGCGCACGGTTGAGAAACAAAAAACAGTTGTCCCGCGGCGGGCACTTCAAAAATAACGAAGCCTTACCTGGCTCCCAGCTCATTAACATTGATCGAGAATCCAACCAAAGTCGGAAATCTATCGCGTCAATCATTATTTTAATAAGCAATTTTTTTGATGAATTTTGGAATTTTTCCGAATTTCTGGGTCAATTAATACACATTTCCAAGATAATGGTCATATCGGCTTACAGTAGGGTGGTATATGAAGAACTTAAGCTGCTTTTAGGATTTTGAACATGATTTATTAAATAAGTATTTTTTTGTCTAAAATATTTTTTTGCATTGATCAAGTATCGAACCAAAGACAGATATCTAGCGAATCAATCAGTATATTAATAGTGATTTTTTTTAATGAATTTTGAAATTTTTCCCGAATTTATAGCTAAATAATTACGATTTTCCAAGTTGGTGTTCAAACTTCAAGATGGCGGGTGCCATGGCAATAAATAATTACTGCACTCTAGCAGGTGAAAAATTAAACTAATATGGCGGCAGTACACTCTAGTAGACGAAAACAAAATGGCGGCCTCTAGCAGACAAAAACAAAATGGTGGATATGATGTCATACTATCTGGCGATATATACCTTGACATTAGTGGTGGGAGGTCAGTCTGCCGGCAGCTTCTGTGGAAAAAGGATTGGTCACATTTTTGTAAAAAAATTTTTCCTCACCAGGTTCGAAACAAGGACTACATTATGTAGGAAGTACATTTTTAAAATAATAATTTATTAAAATTTGATTAATTAATTTTTATAAATTTTTAAAATTTTCCCATTAAAATCTGATAATAATAATGTATTTTCAAGATGGCGACCATAACGAATATTGCAACGGTGTTTTTAAATACTACGTTATTGATTAATTTTTTTATGAATTTGAAATTTTTTCCCGATTTTCAAAATGGCGGTTGTAACGAAAATTGCAACATTCTGGAATACAAGATGGCGGCCATAACGAAATGCGCAACGATGACATCATATACAACCAAGATGGCAGGTGTAACGATATGTGAAACATTTCTAGAATCGAAGATGGAGGCTATAACGATATGTGCAATGGTGTTTTTAAAATAATTTTTATTAAAATTCTATTAATTAATTTTTTACGAATTCTAAAGTTTTTCTTGAATTTTTAGCTTAAATAATACTGATTTTCAAGATGGCGGCCATAACGATAATTGCAACAGTTATGCAACAATTCAATATGGCAGTCATAGCATCCTTTTTGACAAAATCATGACCTCGGCGGCTTAAAACGGCTTGTCGCTGGGGAATTTAAGCCACTTTGGGGAATTTGAAGGCGTTGGCATTTTTGAGGATTAAAATGGGAAATTTTCCATCAATACGGGAAATTTTCGCTCGAAATAGAGAAATTTTTAATTTTTCAAATTTTTTATATAATTTAACAGAATTTTTTTTTTTTTTTTACTAGAAACTGGACATTTTGACGGATTTTGGTGAATTTTGGGCAGATTTTGGAAAATTTTGAAGGTCAAATTTAATGGTCAAAGTCAATGTCATCCAAGATAGCCGCCGTGACGTCACAATACAAGATGGCAGCCGGCTTCTCCGGCTACAAAGGAAATTGGTTTTGCTTTAATGTAGTATATTTATTATATATTTATAATATTACTACATTAATCAGACAGTTCATCTAAAGAATTCACAGTATTAAATGTGCAAATTTCATAGTAATAGTAAAAAAAAATACCGATTCATCACATATGTTCACTATGTGTTACTTGATTACTAACTTAATTTACTACTTACTTTAAGAAATTGTAGTTAAAAAATTTTGTATCCCAGTGAGACAAAGAAACCCGCTTAGTTCGCTTAACAAACTTAAATCTAGAATGAAGGAAAATCATCTCACATTTTCATTTAGTGTAACAAGGTGTGGGTTTCTATGATTTGGTTGTTTATTTATTATAAATGTATGGACATTTGTTTCATAATAAAGGTTGATGTTTTAATTAGTAGATAATTAATTTTTTGTTTGAATTTAACTAACATACAATTTAATATAATTTTTAGTAATAATAAATCTATCTAGTATGAAATAATAAACCAATGGTCTGAGCTATGTATTTAATAATATTATAACAAAAAGATAAACAAAATGAATTGATACATACTTTCTTACAGCACAATATGTATAATTCAGTAATATGTTATTTTAAAAAAAATTGGTTGTCTGTAAAGTCGGTTTACGGACGATAGTTTAACGTGACGTCATAACAAAACATTAATGAAATGATTGCATAGTTTTATGAATAAAATTGAATAATTTTTATTGAATTATCACTATTTTGTATGGATACAAAGAAGGAGTGAAATGAAATCTACAATTTAATTGATAAATTTACTTTTATTTGCACTCATTAATTCAAATATGTTTATTACTTTAACGAAGATATTATTTTAACTATAACTTTTATACATGTTGCTATTCAACTTCTTCCAATCTGTGTTATTCTGTTAAGGATAGGACGATGATAGGAAAAGTAGGAAACGAATGGGAGTGTTTCAAGTTTAATGTGCCTCGAAAAAGTCAAATCGATGGTTGTTCCAATCGAGTGGAACAGAGATAGATGCGGCGCACGCGTACAATGAGCGTAACTGGACACAGCGTAACGGGACAATGTGCGTAACGGGACACTTTTTCGTGCGTACAACCGGCGTTCATCGATTTATTAGACGAAGTTTTAAAAATAATTGCAGCGTCGAAAGTTTGAACCGCTTCGAAACATACCCCACGATTACCACAATCTCGCGCTTAAACGCAACACTACCGAGACACGTGCGAAGTGATGGAGACACTTATTATGACAGTAATGGATTTCCATTAAGTATTTTAAAACTTGCGATTACTTCTTTCTAAGATTATTTTAGTTTACCAAATATATTTAAGGGTAGTTTTAACATCATAAAGTTTCGTTTGGCATACCATTACGTTTGTTCCATCCCCTAATGCTTACAAAAAAGACAATATAGGGATTTATAATGCTATTCATGGGTCCGCCCTCTTCACTTCCACTCGTGAGTTTACCAGAAAAATATAACACGTTCTATAACGGTTTTGGCTAAGACTTCGGGCATGAAAACTTTTATACCCAGAGCCAGACCCCTTAGAAGTGTACTGAAATGTTACCTACACGAGGACAGGCGCACTAACAGAAAATTGTATGAAAACTGCTAAGGAAATGGGTTTCGTTAGGGACTGGCTTTACTGCCCAGGGCAGTACCACGTCACTGCCATCTTTTATCTCGATAACTGCAAGATTTGGATGTTTTCGAAATTGATGCTGCGTCATCTTCTTAAGGCGTCCTTGATAAGAGTCCAACAGTGTTTCACATTTCGGAGAGCCTATTAGAAATAGGTTTGAATATATTCTCAAATTTCATGTAGATACTTCTTCTATCGCATTCTGTCGTCTTTAAATCTGCATCATTCAATTCAATTTATTTGTCAAGATCAAGAGCGCTATTTTAATAATTGCATTTAAGACTAGGAAAAACATTTTCATCATACAGCTTACTATTCTGATAGTCCAGTCACTTTAGCATAAAATACTTCCGATTGAGAGATAATAAGCTGAATTTTCGTATAAACCTTCATTTGGACGTTATAAAAGTTGTCTAAAAAGTCTCAAAACCCTCGTGTCTGCGTCGTAAGTTATTCAAGATCAAAGGGGAAAAAAAAAACAGTTTTCGCGATTATCTCCGATAATATTGCTCCAATGATGTTTACATCTATTATAAAAATCGTACAGCATAAAATTTGCGGAAAATTTTATTTGAAAATTTTTTTCATGCGCTCAACCGTTTTTGCGATAGAGGGCGGTGAGCCATACGTACTGTAATGCAAGGTCAACCGTGAATATAAGTGAATACTACCTTGAATTTTGAATTATTTGTATTCTTTATTAGTTAATACATTGTATTCAATAACATTTTACATATTTTTAATATATTCATTCAGTAATACTTACCTACTTTGTGTAATTAAAAACTCATTAAATGAAATACTTATCGTAGGTATATCTTAATTTATTAAAAGTAGATTTTAAGTAGAAATATAATTAATTAGTTTATCTTAAAATGTGTAAGTTTTCAGATATTACATAATTTATTATACTTATTATATTATGATAGTTATATTTATTTATTCAAAGTAAATTTTAAGTAGAAGTAAAACGAGTTAGTATATTTTAATTTTATTCTCTATTCAGCAGCTGTACATTTCTTACGATTTAAATTGATTTGCAATGAAAATCTATAATACTATAATAATACAAATAATTGAAAATTCAAGGTAGTATTCACACACATTTTCACGGTTGACCTTGCATTACAGTACGTATGGCTCACCGCCCTCTATCGCAAAAACGGTTGAGCGCATGAAAAAATATTTCAAATAAAATTTGTCGCAAAATTTATGCTCTACAATTTAATCGTGAACAACTATTTTTTTTTTACACCTTTGACATTGAATAACTTACGACGCAGACACGAGATTTTATGAGACTTTTGAGACAACTTTTAGAATGCCAAAATGAAGGTATATACGAAAATTCAGCTTATTATCTCTCATTCCGAGGTTGAGCGCTAATTTGACTGGACTATTAAGCCAAGTGGGTACATATTCGTCATTTAGCTTGTATATGAGCATAACTTTACAAGTAATGCTATTCCTTTTTTAACTTTCTTCCCATAAACGACCTGCAGCACCTATCACAACTTATCAGTTTGCGAAATGGGCTTCTAATATCTTCGAGCATTGTAGCTTTTACCAAAATTCTTGCTGCAGCAATTGCATTGTCAACCAGTCCGAGAAGAATGAGTCACCATGCCTGTAATTAATATAGCTGTGAACAATTTATTAATAACTATAAAATACACTATCATACTAGTTCTGTTTTACATTAACAGATGTCGCGTCAGGTCACGTTGAAATATAAAAAGTCAATGCAAAAGTAGTCCGAATTTAATTTAGCATAAGTTGCCATATATATAATATTGTTACGAACTACGAAGCAGAGCCGCGACGCGTGCCACATACCTGAGCGGACCCTCCAAAGGTAGTCTGGCTCGGGGTGTCTCACATGGCCACTGATGTCATGTACGCATAAGAGCAGCTTGAGCTCACCACCCCTCTCCCCTTACTCATCATCACTCTTCCTACTCGCCGTTATCTATCGCTGAACGGCCTTGGGAATTCCACGGGCCGCCGCGCGGAGTGGCATGAATAAACACCGCCTTTCTGGACTTTTCGGGCGTCGGGTTGTCCCGGGATAATGCGACTCGTCACAACCACTCTCGTCGGTTCGAGAAGGTGCGCCACAAGTACATAAGCAGCGACGCCGACTTCCGCGGCAGTTTCGAGCGAGTTCCGAGAGTTCCGAGAGTTCCGCGAGTAAAGGGAAGTGCGACATCGGCGAAGAGGGTGAGAGATCCCTTCGAGAGTGGCGCGAGACTGTGTGTGTGGACAGGCGCGAGGTAAGGGGCGAACCACTGTTGAGACTAGCTCCAGTGAGGAGTGCGAACTGTGGAACTTGGCAGACATTGAGTGACTTGCGAATAAACCTTTTTAAGTGCCAGTGATTGGTGATCGGACATTTTTAAGTACAATTATTTATCAGTAATGTAAATATTAGTAATTAATAAAAAAAGTAATAAAAATAATTGGGCTATCCCTTACGAACTCAGTTCCCCCCACTTAGGTCTTAACAATATACTAGCAGAATCTGGCAGATGTGGTCCCGCCAGTGTTTATATATTTACCTCCATATATATGTTTTTTTTGTAATCTAGAATATATCATGCGTTTGAAATGGTATTCCGTTTTAAACTCACGCACCAAATACTAATCACAGTCACAGTCACGGTTTAGTGTTATTGAGGATTAAGAACCGTACAAATCTCAATATACTAACTTTCATGGCGATCGGTTGAACGGTATAGAAGTTGCTGCGCTGCAGCGCCATCTAGTGTTGAGTTATTGCTAAGTGGATAGTGTGAAAATATTCTCTGTATAAATATATACACACACGCATTATTTATATATATATATAAATTTTCATGGCGATCGGTTGAACGGTGTAGAAGTTTATGCACTGCAATGCCATCTATTGGCGAGTTATAGCAAAATGGATAGCATTAAAACATTATTCGTGAAAAAACACTCAGAGGTGCGTACTTTCATGGTGATCGGTCAAATGGTGTCGAAGTTTGTCAACGTCATATATACCAACAGCCATTTATATATAATATTACAAATATTTATAATTTGCTGTGGTTCAAATCAGTCACTGTCTTATGTGGGATGCAGGATGCTTTATCGAAATTGCAATAGAAGAAGGGCTTCGCTTGATCCCACGTAGGGAGGACTTTGACATGTGTAGTCTCTCTCTTGTATGATGGTATTTCTTAGCTCTACTAATACATAGTTAATGACTGGGTGGCAATGTTTTTTTTTGTTTCTTGTTATTTGATCAAAATAGTTAAGTGCGGTTTTGATAACAGGACTATCCCAAGTCACGTATGTAAAAAAATCTATGGAAGATTGTGGACTCAGAGATACCTAGAAGCGCACGGAGGCAACCAATGTCAATTTCAACAGAAGTGCTACAAAGACTTGTTCTGAAATGTATATTTAGACGATTATAATACAGGTATGCATATGCTTAAAAACTATAAATATGCATTATAAGCGTAGTAGATTATGTCAAAAATATGTATAGATAATATCACATTTGCCCCGCAGTTGGCTCAACAGAAATGCTTAAACAAAAAAAGAAAGTTTTCAAACGTCTATATTATTTTATTTTTCTTATGATGTTGGAAGTGGTTCCAAAATTTAAAATAATTCATCGAGAGCCCCATTCCTCATTCAAATATTTGTATAGATAATTTCAGTAATTGTAACTACTTATTACAATATTTTTTTGGTGATATCTTTAGTTTTTATGACAAAGGTAAAATAAATTCGGAATGGCAAATATCCAAATCAAATGATATTTTGTGAGAACCGTACAGCCTTAACTGAGATTAGGCTATATGATGTGTTGAATTCCAGAGATTTAACTACAACATTCTTGTTATGTATATATCCTTTGCAGGAATACACATACATTCTTTAAATAAGGAAATTAGTTTAGTTTACTTGTTTTGTGTCAGAAATAAAAGTTGGAATAGTTCCTGAGTCGAAAGGCTGAAACTGCATGTAGTCGTAGCTATGTACCAGTGGCAGTACCGACCACCTTGGCCATGTGACGTGCAGTTTGCTAAGCACGAGGGCGTGTCCTATTCTCCGGGCGCTCGAGGATTGGTGGTCGAACCAAGCCCCGGAGGGTGGTTCGAGCCATCAGCTGTCCCCTTGCAGTCCCGTCCACAACTGCAATGTTCCAAACTGTGTCCGGCGGACACTGCTCACTGATAGGGAAGCCTAACATGTACATCAAGTTCTGTCCCTGCCCGAACACGCCCGAATATTCACCTTCGGCCAACCTCGGGCTTATTTATATATCCTATTTATATTTCTCTGTTTATGTTAATGTAGCTATACTAACCTAACTAACCATCCATAGTGTTTTAATGTAGCTAACCTAACCGACCACTTTTAATATTTGAATTCATCTTCCTGCGCAAAAATAAAACAATTCCCGAGGTTGGCCGAAGGTGAATATTCGGGCGTGTTCGGGCAGGGACAGAACTTGATGTACATCTTAGTCTTCTCATCACTGATAGGCCCACGCGAAACCTCTGATGCCAAGCGTGGTGTGGGCGATGCTCCAAATACATTGGTCAACTTGAACTTTTTGTCTCAATGTGTGTCCTTTGGTAGCATAGATGAATGAACACTCTTGATATTTGCTGTTTCCGGTTTCCGTTTCATAAGGTAAACCGAAAATAACGGACATTTATTACGTTTGCATTACAGAATAAATAAATATAATGACCTCTCACAAATTTCACAACTTAGCTGTGTACACATTTATAAAGCATACAAATAATAAACAAAAACAATCGAAAAACACTTATTTTTGCGCTCTATATTTACTGCGCTCTGGGGACTACTGTAGATATCAGTAGATTTGGACATCTGACATCGCGATTGTGGACAGGGCTGTTTTCCGTGTGACAATGTGACGTCATTCACATCAAGTTAAGAGCACGGACCACCCACAGACTTGGACTATTGTAGACGGGCCTTAAGTCTCTGAGTAGGATACTCAAACATTCGCCTCTTTCCATCATCGCAACGTACACGAATACATGTATTTGAGTGTGTTTGGTTATAGGTTATCTTTACTCATCCTTCTAAATGTAGTGCCTCAATTTTTAATACGGTGTTACCTTTATGATAGTTGTATTTGTTCAATTGATATTCTTATTACATTAAAGTATCTATAACACAAATAAAAATTTAAAAATACTATTTTAAGTAGTTGTGACTCTTTGACAAATTTAATTTAAACAGCTATAACAAAAACCTCGGTCATCACAACGGAATGTATAAAAATTACTACAGTTATAATTGTCTGAATTAGAATTTGATTATGAAAGCTCGTGTTACGAAATTACAGTGTTGTGACCACGGCCTGGGAAGTCACCGATGATCAAGCCAGCCACCCTTAAAGACACACACATTTTAAATCTCTTTCGACACCAAAGTGAGCTTCTCTGGCCTTGTACTCAACTACTGACGTCTGCTACTGACTGCCGGCAGGACGACAGTAGTGGTGTCCCTCTGGACAGTGTAGCAGTGTAGCACGAAACATCTCCTTGTTCAGTGTCCATGACGTATCACAGAAACCAGACCAATCGTAAAAAGCGTACTTAGGTGTTCGGTGACTGAATCCTGCCGCAGAATGAAAGGAACCTGTCTTAGCCTTTTATAAGTTATTACAGAGTTAATTCGGGAAACCACGGGGAATTGAAATCAGGAAGGCTGGTCCGAGTTTGGAACGAGCGTCTTCTGGAATGCGAGCCCAGTGTCGCACCATTACGCAGTTTCACTCTGCTGCCGCAGAACAGATTCGGGAAATTCTCTTAGCTGGAGTCATAACCTTTGATTAGGAGGAACTAAGTGGGATACCCGCTGGTTCGGCGATCAGAGTCGTGTTTCAACGCTCCCACCCCCACCCTAGTGACACGCTCTCACGTCGCCTTGGTTCTTGCCTGCCTTGGGGAGGGGGGGGGGGGTTGGGTGGTGTTGGGGAGGGGGGGGGGTATTGTTTAGAGGAGGGGCGGGTGCGAGCGGCGGCGGCCAGACACGAAGTTAGCCGAGTTCCCGGAATCTCGGGAGGTCCTTTGCCGCCCACGTGGCCCGGCATCACGCTTACTCGCTTGGTACGTTACGGTCGTGCGAGCGAGACAGAGGGGGATAGGTGGGCGGTTCCTGGAACGGTTACTCACGGCGCGATCCCTACGGAGGGACCATACATTTTTATTTGCTGTGTCCTAATTAGCCCTCCGCTACCCGCCCTCCCGGCGTTCCCCGAAGGAAGGTTCCGAGACGGCTTCCGGCAACAGGGAAGCTGTCGGCCCGGGGAGAGGGGGCGCGGGTATAAGTAGGCGGCGGCGGGGCGCGCGCGCCAGTAGTCGCCGACAGCGATGGTGCGCCGTGCCGCGCGCCGCGAGCTGTGGTTGGCAACCCTGCTGGTGGCGGCCGCCGGCGCGCTCGCGTCGCTGCGAGACAGCGAGGAACTGCGGCAGCGAGTGCTTCAAGGGTTGGGACTGGGCCGGCTGCCTGACCCCGCCAAGGTGAGGCGAGCGTCATTTGTATTTTACCGTTGGCCTTTCGAATGTTGCGGAGTCGCAGGATCCAAATCCTCTTCAAGTGGCCTAGTTACAGAATATTTGTGTCACATGCCCACTCCGGAACTTCAAGCAAACAAAAAACTTATTTAATTGAACGCATCTCAAGTTTTTTTTTAATAAGCCCTCGACAATTCATTCTGCTAGAACGATCGTGCCAAACCTAACTGAGGAACACTTGATTTTCTCCCCGAATTCAACGCCACTTTGAATAAAATTTTCTTCCTGTGTCTCAGTCAGTAAACTTTGGCTAGTGACAGTTTCGAAACATTAGTCTTCACCAGCGTATCCGTCTCACAGTGACCCACAAACTGTGTTTCGTTTCTCAGTTGGGGCCATCTGTTCACACACTATCTGAACGAATTTTTATGTTCGGCCTATTTCATGCATCAACTACACAAAGATTTTATGTGCTGACTTCATATTTGCTTGAATTGTGCGCGGCAACGAGCCTATTGTTAATTTTAGTGGGATAACTAAATTACTTGAGATGCAATTATGTGTGTAAGGTACATGAGAACCAAAGACTTCTAGACACTGAGTACTGTATGTGTGTCCATGGGTGGATACTATATTATGTAATGTTTTGTTCTAGTTCAACATCGTAAAATTTCTTATTAGTGCAGTTCTAAATTTTTTGTATTCTTCTACCAAACTTTCAAATTGACACTGCTACGGACTTTTACAGTCAATTGTTACTAATATAAACGAGTTACTAATTCTTGTTAGACTGAATTTAATCAAACTAAACTAAGTTTAGTGCCACGAAATTATGTTAATGGTTCCTTTTTGCGTATCCAGTTGCGTTTAACACAAAATTAAATAAAGAAAGGAATCCGATGTTTTGTGCTTCAAAGCTGTATAATTACCAATATTTTAACGTAAAAAAAAATGTAAGCAGTTGCACGTGTTTATGTGAAACTGTACTATAACAAAAATAAATTTCATTTTGAAATTTTCGAATTATAGAACTTTTATATAAACTGGATACGCAATAAAGAACAACTAATATTTGAAATCCGTTTGCAGTCTGTGACAGTAAATTAGTGCTGTTAGTTCAGCAGGAAAAGGTTTAGTTGAACTAAGGCCTAGTGTTTTTAGATTTGTTGCCACCTTGAACTTTGCCATCGATTTGTTTACTTTACATTGATAACAATCACTGCGGTCTTGTCGCTTACCAACGCAGTTATTTAAAAACTATTTCAGCTTTTTTTTTTGTTTCTTGAAAATGTTTTTGAAGTAGCCCTAAATTAAAAACGTCTTCAAGGAAAATCTCCAATGTGAATTTTTTTTAAGGTACCAAACGATGTGTAAAGCTGAGTAAAAAAAAAATTAAATCGTGTCAGCATTCTTAACGTATGTGAAGTTACGTAATAAATTTAAGGATCCATACACGCACGGATATAAATGTAATTTATTGTATTCAAATATATACATTTTTGACATTAAGACTAATAGAATTTGTGTTTAAAAAATGTTTAATGAACAAAATATGAATTACATAGTTCTCTAAGTATTCTAAGTAATATTTGGGGATACAGGAAGTGCTTAGTTATTCCGTCATCAAGACTTTGTCTCAGATGCTATGTGTTCATTTACTTGTCTTGTCATTACTTTGTTTGAGGGCTTTTCCTGTATATTTATCAAATTGACTCTCTTGCATTTTATGTTTCGTCTCGAACATTATAAATAGATATATAATAAATATTATTTAGAACCGGTTAAAAAAAAAAAGATCACGCAAAAGTTCATAATTATGATCACTTTCGTGACATTTACAGCTTGAAAATAAAATTTGGTTAGTATCTGG
Source organism: Bacillus rossius redtenbacheri (assembly GCF_032445375.1). NCBI lineage: Eukaryota > Metazoa > Arthropoda > Insecta > Phasmatodea > Bacillidae > Bacillus > Bacillus rossius. The sequence continues at coordinate 11,069,866 of NC_086331.1, read as the reverse complement.
TGAGTGTGTATGGAAAGTAGTCTAGATCCCGATACCATAACAATGTTGATGACATCACGATCATGGTTGTTCTTGACGTCATTACGGAACAAGCGCGGGAATATAGGGAATTTGGGCGGGGAACATTCATGCGATAGTTTTGTTTCTTTATTAAACTAACTTTCGAGTATCTTATTGCATGCTAAGCCCTACCTGTTCTAGTATAGAACACGATACAGAAGATATATTTCCCACGGTATCATATTGTATATTATAATCCCGCTCGGTTTAAAAGTACATTTTGCGAAATCATTTTTTTTTTTAAATTTAATTATTCATTTTCAAAATGATTTTAACGTCTCAGGTTTTCGTAAAGTATGCTATGGGCCTAACTATTGTTAATATAACGCAATATCGAAGATATCTCAAAAATATCTTTTAATTTTCAACCTATTCACGCTTTTTGACGTGACAACGTCTCATAAATCGATGAACGCCGGCTGCACGCACGAAAAAGGATGACTCATTGTCCCGTTACGCTCATTGTACGCTTGCGCCGCATCTATCTCTCCTCCACTCGATTGGCCTATGCGTCCGAGGAGAAGAACGACAGCGGCAGCACACAACTTACATCTACACGTGAACTGTTTCGTCGACTGTTTATAAAGTGAAGTGAAAAGTTAATGTGGTTTCCATTGCTTATTACAACAAAAATTTCGGCAATAAAGGTTAATTATTCTTGCATTTTAAAAATCTGATTACTAGTATAATTTCAAGTATTTATTCTTTTATTATTAAAATTAAAATGATTCAATTTTATTCATAAAAGTATGCAATCAATTCATCAATGTTTTGTTATGACGTTGTCTCGTTAAACTATCGTCCGTAAACCGACTTTACAGACAACCACTTTTTTTTTGGCACTTGGAACCTCGAGCACGCAGAGAACTACCGACACGTGGAACCCGCCATGCCTTTGAGCTGCTCCCAGTAGCTCTCGCTACACGCGATAACCACGGACGAGCGCGATGACACAATTGCTCGCCAATGCAGTTTGTGCTGCGCTGAGATGCATCCCGAGTGACTCCAATTAAGGTGCATGGCTGATTTTCGGCGGTATTGTCGCGCGAACAAGCTTGTGCTTTGAGCTACGTGTACAAGGCTGTGTGCGATGCCGGTCTCTGACGTTTGCCAGGAGAAGGTGGTTGTCGAGGAAGCGAAATTGTCATACACACGGCTATATTTTTATTATTTATTTATTTATTTTTACATCATTTACACAGAAGCATTACGTTTTGCACAATTTCAACGATCACAACAGCAAGCATGTGCGTGAGTGCTACTATTCTCTTTATGCTACCTGCTTAATTTGAACAGTTTTATAATACAATGAAACTAATTATTACAAAAGTGATAAAAACACAAAACTAAACAAAACAAAAAAAACTTGACTATTTTAGATACTATTTTTAAGAGCAAATTGTTAGGTTTGAGAAAGTATGAATAAAAAATTTATTAAAAATGAAATCATGATTTTTAAAATAAACGAGAATATGCTAACATAGAAAAGAAATCCCTTTTTAAATAATAGAAAAATCTCATCAGTTATATTATACAGCCAAAGTCTGATTTTGATTTGAAAATTACTTTTAGTTTTTTTTATTTTTTCAGAAATAATTGGTTCGATTTTTTGAAGCAAATATTCTAAAAATCTCAGAGAAATGGTTTTATGAGGAAGTGGAACTTTCTCGTAAAAAAAATGTGGACACCTTCTTGCTCACCTCAACTTTTGGCGAAATTATGACGGGCTTGTTTCCTGTGGATGTGTGTCGATTATGCTAGCGACCAGAATTCAATGACAAGTACACTAGTTTATGCCTTATTTACTAGTTCGTGCGATACAGGAACAGTTCTTTTATTAGCAAATTGCCTGTGCAGTTCCAGTGTAAAATGTTAGTAAAACCGTTTACATTTCGTTTAAAATTTTGGGTGTAATATGTTATCTACAATTTCCTGCACTAAAATGTACATTCCGTTCCACTGGCAAGCACACAAACGTTCGCCACGTGACAGCTGGAACAGCAACTAGAACCTTTGAATATATATACTGTATAGAAGTCGCCAGCCCAGGTTAAAATTTCTAATACGGTTTTGAGGTAGTTGGTTAATTCACCGCCGCAATCGCCACCATCTCTAGGGCATCGACTTGTGGTGGTCCCTAGCGAACAAGTGTCGATCTCTTCAAACACCCCTTCCCCCTCCCGTTAAACGAACTTGAGCTGCAGTGAATGATTGATCGGGGGTGC